>NC_133778.1:25497502-25516842 GCF_003597395.2 Chelonoidis abingdonii | reverse complement strand
ACACATGTAAATACAAAATACAATATAAACCTATTGCTTTTCCTTTTGTACTCACACCTTGGTAACAGAAGGGTAGAAAGAAGCTTGGAGATAGAAAGAAAACCTCTTCTCTCATAGCCGAGAGAAAACAAACAGGCAGAACAAACCCAAAACCAGAAGTTCCCTCCCTCACTTTGAAAAATCCGGTTTCCTGATTGGTCCTCTGGTCAGGTGTTTGGTTCCGTCTGTTAACCCTTTACAGGGAAAAGAAACATTAACCCTTAGCTATCTGTTTATGACAGGGGTATATCCCACCAAAACACACACTGAAGTACAGGATAGTGTCAGCACTGACTGTCATCTAATTAATGAGAGGTTTGCACACTTTGTTGCTTTTGTAGGCTGTGCTCTTGCATGAATCAGGGGGCCTGAGAGAAATGCATCCTGTCCACAATCTGACTGTGTGCCACCCTCTGACCCCTTATTATTTCAGGGACAGATTGCACCCCTGCATGTCCTCCCCCTCTGCCTGGGGCGCTGTGTGTCCCCCATTCTCCCTCCGTGTCATAGCATGCACAGCCAAAAAGTATATAAATAACACAAGTCACCCTGTCTTTACCTATTCTTATCCATTACACAACTTTGCACAATACAAAGGGCCTGTTCCTGATCTCATTTGCCTTGGTTCCGCAACAATGAAACTCCACTGATGCAGGTAAAATTACTCCTAATTTACACTAATTTAATTAAGAAGAGAATTTGGTCCAGAGACTTGTTTTACTATTAGAAAGAACTAAATAATTTTCAGGTGTGTTTATTCAGAGAACTGTTGATTGCCTCAGCCCATATCCCTATCTACTTCTGTCTCAATTAATATTTCACTGTCTTTCAAAGAAGGGTAGACTAGGATTTGCAAATGCATATTGCCTCTGAGGAAGAGAACATGGAATCTAGTAAATAATTATACTGCTAGTAGAAAAACTAGGAAATGGAACTATTGAAAGGAACAATAAAAATTGACTACTAAGAGAAAAAAAATCTACTAGTACAAGTGGATAAAGAATATAATTAATACATTCTGTGATGAATGGAATGTCTTTTATGGCAGGTAGTTACCTAGAAATGGTGGTGTCTTGTGTTGTTGTAGTGATTAAAGTGAGATTTGAATTTGAAAGTGTCATAAACAGATAGTAGGAGTTAATAGAACAGAAGTACTTTATATCTCTTTTGACTGTAAAGGATTAACAAGTCCAGTAAGCCTGGCTGTCACCTGACCAGAGGATCAATCAGGGGACAGGATACTTTCAAATCTTGAGGGAGGGAAGCTTCTGTGTGCTATTAGAATTTGGTGGTTGTTCTCTCTGGGATCTGAGAGTGACCAGATGTGCCACCAGGTTTCTCTCTGATTCAGGCTCTTATAAGTTTAAAATAGTAAGTACTGGATAAGGCGAGTTAGGCTTATGTTTTCTTTATTTGCACTTGTTGTGTCTACTTCTAGGCTGGGAGGAGTTATAATTATGTCACTTTGCAATAAAACTTGGCGAAGGGGAGGTATTTCCCAGTGATCTATCAAGCCTAGAAAGACCCACAGGTGGTACGGCTGAGTCCATTTTTAACATTGTCCACCATAGTATATTATTTGATTACTCCCTTCTCTCTCTCTAATTAAATGTTTCTTGTTAGACGCTGAATTGTGTGTGTTATTCTCGGATATACTTTAATTTATATTTTAATCTCTCTCTTCTTATTTCTATTCTGGTCGTCGAGGACCCTGGTGGACGGGGTCTGGTAAGGCATTTCACCAGGGAATTGGTGCGGAGAAAGGAGGAGGAGGAGAGGCTGAGGCATAACTATACGTCTCCGTTATAGTTAAAGAATCATGTGTTCATCTAGTGTAGGACTGCGTAAGTTCATTGTCAGTGGTTTAGCTGAGGCTGTTCCGGACTTCTCGGGACGGTTATTTAAGAGTGTGTGCTAGCACATTGCTGACTGAGCAGCTCAGCTGGGAGCTTTTGCGTGGTTTAGGAAGAGCCTGGACCCATCTTAGGCATTAAAGATAGTTCAGTTTGTAGGAAAGTCGCCATACATCGCCCTATGTATTGACGTTGTCTTCAATAGCTATTAGCATAAAGTAAATATTTAGTAGGATAATTGTTTTGTACTTTGGACTTGTTCCCTGCTTTGAAATCTAGCAAACGTGCTGAGTCCCGTTGCGGGTGTTCTTTAACCTTCAGTTACCAAGCACATATCCTACACTGATGTGTGTTGGTGTGTCTCGTCCCTGCCAGAGCCACTTAGGCACGTAACTCAGGAAGAAGTCTGAGGGTGAAAGAGAAGGGGGGGGGAAGGTGAATTTTCCTCTCATGTTTAAGATTTTCAAAAAGTCAGTCTGCATCACGTAATCTTTCCAGCTGGAGTTAACCCCCAGCGAGGGGAAGCGCTGGGAAGAAGGTTATACAGTGGCGGGAAAAGGTATTACGCTCATTCCTCTGATGTTGAGATCAAGAGGTCTGGTATCTTGGGGTTCCCAGGGGCAAGGTTTTTGGAGGGTACCAAGAGCTGGTTACCAAGGCAACTGGAGATTCCGTGGTGGGAAGGCGCACTACAAGTAGTAAGGGCTGGTAGATGTGAGCGTACGGAATTACCATGGCTGGTTACCCATTTTATGAGAGTGCAGCCTAACGGATTGAGTGGGAATATTACCATGCACCGAAGTTCAACTGCTTGGAAGCGATCGCACTTAGTGAAGGTAATGGCATAGATATGGATAGAAAACAATGGGCTCAAAACCAAATAAGCCGTCCGACTACAAAAGTCACTATCAAGTACTATTCGGACCACCCTACCTGATTATTATATGTTCTACGGTAACTATAACCTACTCCCCTACCTCTCGCAATCCAAGAATCAGAAATTTTTAAATATTTCAAGATATCTGAATTAATAGTATATTCCACACAAATATATGTAACTATCTGTGAAGTGATAATTCCTTATGTCAAGATCGAAGTATGCACTCCCGAATTTCCATCGATCTATGGTACACCATTTGTTGTAGGACAAATAAATAGTTAACTCTTGCAACACCAACTCCTCTAGACCCAAATAAATAGGTCATACTAATCTCCCTAGGGACTCAAGACTTGCAGCTCTATATATTGATAAAGTTTTCCAGGAGACGCTGGATCATGGCTCGACTCCAGAAATTAATGAATCAATTCTGACAAGAGATATTTTCCAGCACCCGTTTACGCAATTACTGTTAGGGGAAAAAAAGTATAGTGCGATAGTTGAGTCAATTCATCTTCGTTTACTCCAAGGGCTGCTTGACTTGCTGCATGTTCCTGCCAGGTCTGGATAGTATCATTCAATAAAAAAAAAATAGTGTTTGTGGGTATTCTTTTCTGAGTCAACCAGATCCGGATTATTAATAAGACTTAGCATCATGTTAATAAGTAACAGATGATGCCTCCACAGGCCAGTCATGTCGAACATCTGTATAAGCAATCACAAGGGAGTGAAGAATAATATGAGACGCTTAATGAATGGCTTTGAGCATAATCTTATTGTTAGCATTTGATTTCCCTCCCACAGACCAGCAATAGTGTCTATACAAATATGATCACATCTATTTTGGAGAATATTGCCATGATGGACAAAGCCCAGGAATAGTACAAAGGTTGTATATTGAAAACTAGTTATTTGAGTCAGATTTCTCCATTCGGTGCAACCTATAAAACATAGGTCGAAACTTTGCCTCACTCAGCGGACTAGTTTTCTGTATATAAAGGGCTCCGTGCTGCAAACTTTAGCGCTGGCCTCTGCATTGGCAGAACCTACTCATCTCATGTCCTAGACGACATGCTGCTGGAAAAGAGGCATACAGTCGCGACAGCAGAAGATGTGGCCGAGATAATAGACTACCTTCATGCAACTATCGGTATGCAGAGCAGTGCTATGAGGGTTAGTGTGGAGTACTATAAGCTAGTTAACTTGCCATTTTGTAGACTTGTGTAAGATGTAGAAGCAATAGCTGCCTAGGCCGAACCACACACTTTGTGTAGGTCCTGCTATCCAATAGCGGAACTTAAAGTCAGTAGCCCATCGGGAAGAAAAAGGACTAAGTACGACTTCTTACCCTACTGGCTGTATAAATCAGGCCATAATTGTATTGTCTGTGAGGTGTGTAGGCGTCATCCCAGTCATCTTCTAGTTTAAGAATGGCTTTGGTAACGTCTATCACATCTGCTTTGGACTTATACTATCTTGAACATTTTTTAGGGCTGTATCAAGTGATTAAAGAATAAGGTCATGGATCAACAGTGATAAAATAGTTAAATCATGTATTTATCGCACTGTTAAAGTATAGATACCATTCTGTATAAATAGCTTTGATGTATTTTCTACAATATTTCATATATTGATTAATCAATACAACAACAAAAATACAAAAGTGTACCCAGTGCTGACATTATTCATTTCTATTATTACAGCATATATATGTGTCTGTAAGAAACACACGAAAATAGTATTTTTTCAATTCACCTCCCTACCATGGACTTGAATATGCGTTCTCTTTATGCAGTAGACAGGTATGAACTTACACTAGCAGCATTATGTACAAAAGGAAACTTCATTCAAAATAAAAACAATGTAAAAGCCCTCACAGGTTTAGGATCTAACCTAATAAAACTGGCATGTTTATGTGTATGTCACACAGGATAATGTATGTTACCTAAGGGCTGAACAGATGACAAATGTGTGGGTTTTTTTTTTTTTTTTTTTTTTTTTTAAATGAGAGGCCAGTCACTATCCACTGGTAAGTCTGACTGGAAAAAATGGTGCAACCATTCACCAGGGGTGAAATGTTATGTCACTTAGATGAAAATGAAAGTCATAGGTACTTCCCATCATGAGTTCATTAAGAACAGATTGTGTGAAACAAAATGATTTTCTTTTTTTAGAAGTAAAAGAACATAGATGAAACTAGCTTAGTGGATGTGATTTGCTTAGACTTCAGTAATGTGTCTCAAGTATTCAATGCATCAAAATGTTTCATTTCAATGTTGTATCATATCACTTTGCTAATGTAAATATTTTGATTCCATGAGGTATAAGTGTGTCATTTTGACAAAGCACTTTATCGTTTTAATTAATTTAATTTTGACTTTTATAGTAAAATATTAAATATAATAAATTTTAAGTATACTTACTCTCATGGGGAGCCAAGTGTGTCAAGCTGGGCTGCCCCAATTGGCCCAGGGCTGGGTTGGTACAACCCATCACATGATCCTCAGGACTCCTTGTTGGATCAGGCAATTGCAATGCAGCGAGACACAGGAGGCTTAGGATACATAGACAGAGTTTACCAGGCCCTGACAGGGGCTCTGTCTGGGGCAGTTGGGGCTTTGACCCTCTGGGCAGGGCAGCAAAAAACTATCAGTCTGTGGTTGGAGCCCCCTAGCAGCAACACCTAGTGGTAAGTGTTGAGGGGGGGCATAGGGGAACCCGGGTCCACCCTACTCCACCGATTTCCAACCCAGGGCTATTTGAATCTGGGAAATTCCCAGTTAATGATTCAAGCATCAGTTTCTAATACATTCCCTAGGTCACTTCCTACCACAAGGCTCATCTCCTTGGATGGCAGCAGCTCAGCATCCCGGTCAGACTCTGTGGCTGGCAGGTTATCTCCAGCATAGTTTGGATCCACAGTTCCCACTGCTAGGAAAGTCGCAGGCGCCTCTGCCGGAGCCTGCAGCACATGTCCTTCTTCCTCCTCCTCAGCCAGTCAGGCTGCATCCTTTTATCTGTCCCTTTTACCTGAAGCACTGGTGAGGGGGCATGGTCTCCTGGGCCCACAATGATTGGTCAGGTCCTGTTGGCCCAGTGTGGGGTTGGTACACTCCATTACATTTACATATATAATATTAAAATGAATAGTTTATAATAAAAGGCAAAAGAAAATGAGTTGAAATAATAAAGTATAAACAAAACAAGTTGTTGAAATGATTCATTTTTTTTCCCCAGGAAAAGTCTCATCCAAGTTGACACATTCCCCCCCAAAAAGTTTTGATTTAGACAAAACTGTATTTTTTGATGGAAAACTATTTGTCAAAAAAATTTCGACTAGCTCTACTTACTATATGTGCAGTGAAGAGTTGCATCTTACAGGATTGATTGCTAAAATTGTCTTATGGATGATCTCCCTTCCCATTTGTGATCACATGAACCACTCCCCCCCACTCCCATTTGTAAGCACATAACATAAACAGGCTTAAGGGGGAAAAATATGTATTATGGACTTAAAATGAAATATCTGATCTGGGTATGCATTACTGTGGGGTAAAGAAATGGACTAGCTAGACCTTTGCTTCTGTCTATTCATAAGTGCTGTTTCTTTTTTATGGATTGTACTCAGATTATTTGGAATTAGTCAAATAAGTAAACAAATAATATTGGCATTACCTAATCATATCTTTTCAGATATCACACTACAGGTTAGTTGGCTGTGTTGTCCATCATACATGCACAGTACATCCAGCAATCAAATCTGACTGCCTTTCTTTCACTTTGTTTAACTGTAAATAAAATCACACAGAATGGCAAAGTCTACAAAATGTATGTTGCTTCCACAAGCTCCTGGCATATAGTGTCAGAATACTTATGCTCTTAAAATTGCTTTTGGAGGTACTGTAGAAATAAGCTTGAATGTTTCAAATTTTTTTATCAGCTCTAAGAAAAAAAAGTTTCATAGTTGTTCTGTCCACATTCACAATTTACAACTCATTAAAATGCTTTATTCTTCTTCTGCACATATGTCCTCATCATAAAAATCCCAGAATGTTAGCTCAACAAAGCAAAAGATATTCACGAAGTAGTTCTAGACTTCTCCCCCCCACCCCTTGCAGGTTATTAGCTAGTGGAAATCAGCAGAGCTTCATTGATTTTAATTGGGCTATACTAATTTACACCTGCTGAGGATATGGCCCTAAATCTCTCATAAGCAAATGATCCCTTTGATTACATTTTGCTGCTGTTAGGTAGAAGCATTGTTCCATTCAAACACAATCACCATTTATTGTTCTAACTGTGTTTTCCCTTTAAAGTAAGCAATCACCGCATGGTTTTGAATGTCCCTTGCCTATGTAAGTCATTAAAAAGACACTTATTAAATCACTGATGTTTAATAAGGCTTGAAGAGATAAAAAAGATATAAATAAATCTGAATCCCACATAAAGGCTGCTCCAGATTTTTCAAAACTTCTAAACTGTGATAAGACTCTACAATGGTAAATTAAGCTCACCAATATTTATGAATATAGACTTCAGCCATACCTGGAGAAATAATTGGGGCTGGGCCTTCTACAGAGCTCTGGATACGCTTCATTGACACTAGTTATAACTGAAGAAGTAATAATGATGCTGAAAATAGAATTGCAATGAATTGCTTAGCAGTGTTACAAATCAGTCTTTCTGAGCGTGCATTACTACTCATTAGCAATATTTGGCATTCGTTAGGGTAGCAATCAGTATTGATCTAGGATAAAATAAAGAAAGAAGTGAAACCTTGTCACTGACAGATGAGAACAATCTCCAAGTTCAGGAGCCACCAAGGAGAAGGAGATCACTCCCTTGTCATCTTGTCCATCTTATTAAAATACTACCTAGAGATCCTAGCTGAGCTTGGGGTCCCATTGTGTTAGGCACTGTTCAGACATAGTAAGATATGGTCCGTTCCCCCAAAGACTTGAAATCTAAATATACAAAGGATGGGGAAAGGAAGACTGATTATCCCCACTTTACAGATGGGGACCTAAGGCAAAGACAGATGACTTGCCCATTGTAACTCAGGAAGTCTGTAGAAAAGTCAAGAAATGACACAATATATCTAAGTTCCCAGTTGTGGAGCCTTAAGCACAAGACCATTCTTCCTTCTCCTATGTGTCACCCTGATTGAGAGATTCTCCACAGTGCCCAAGCTCCGCTTTAAACCACCAATTTCCCTGATGTTGAGGCAGCTAGAGGCTTATTTTTTCAGAGAAACAGAGGAGAAAAGAAGGTGAAGGTACATTCTAGTACATAAACCAACATTTAAAATAAAATTCCATAAATATCTGCAAGGCAGAGAGAAAGGAAAGCAGGACAGAGAAAATCTCTATAGGACTTGTAAGACATATGTATATTTTAATAGGGGTCAGAAAGACTAAGACGCAGAACAAAAACTTTCATGAAATACTATGGGAGGGTGTCCTTAATATTCTTCAGTCAGTAGTTGGTTTCAGAAGTTCTTTTGTTTTTAAGCTTCCTCCCAGGATAAAACAGTAGGCAAAGTTTTTGTGTCAGCAGCTTTTATCTGTTATGTGCATTGCACAAGAAACTAACAAGAACTAAAAACTTACTACCATAATAATAAAATACACCTATAATTCCAAAGATCTCTATAAGCTTCACATTCAGGAATTACATCACTCACCCCTGAAAAGAAAGAAACCATGGGAAATTAATGACAGTGTATCAAATTGCCACAACAGAGAGTTTAGGCAGGTAAACTATAATTACCTATGGTAAAAGTTGGCCAGGACACTAATACCCCCTAATTTTACAAGTTGCTATGGGATTCTTATTGACTGAAGGATCTGTTTTTTTGCCTCTTCCAAAGGATGGCACCTCTTATAGATCAACGACTCAATGATTTTTGTTTTCATATTTAAATAATGACCTAGCTTGACTTTTCCTAATGTATGAGATTTGACAGGACACAGCCACAGGTGAAATGGTATGGCTGCAGGCTTGTGGCCAGAGAAGGGGATACAATACATTGCAGAGAAATCTAGCTTGAATCATTGGAAGCCCAGTTCCCTTACCGAGGAGAATCCTTAGTGTCTAGTTAATGCTTTACAGGATTTTTCCCTTCATTTGTGTGGTTTTGTATGACCGGAGTTCCCACAAGAGTAAACCAATGGGAAAAGCAGTTCTGCACTTACTAGTTCAGTCACTGAACAGAATTACAGGAAGGATTTTGCCTACAGGAGACAACAGTTTATACTCTACATGCCCTACAATCTGTAAAAATGTATTTCTTGTTAGCTATCTTGTAGACAACTGTGGGATTTTAAGATTTGCAGTACTCTGGAATTCAGCTGGGTTTCGGAGGACCTGAATTTTCCCATGAAATCTTTCCCTCTCTTTCAGAACCTGACTAACTAACTAGCAAATACTCAATCTAAGTTTCAAGCTCAGGCTCTGGTATGTCATTAGTCATTGAAAATGATCTATCGACCTTCTTATCTACCCCTGATTTAGTGTGGGATTGCTCCCTTCACTACCTTCTACAATATAATGCACTTTTCTGTCATAAAATTTCCTGGTATTCAGCCTAAATGATCTCTTGCTCATTTTTATCCCTTGATTCCTAGTCAGAGACTTGGGACCAGAATTGTTTAGAGTATCCCACATCTTTCTATTTCAACTCTTCAAATGTTGATAGGTAATCATCATATTCCCTATTCCATTTTGTTTGATCCTGGTAAATACAAGGTGCTTCTTTTAGTCTTTTCTTTTAAACCCCCATCCCTCTAGCCTTTTAATAATTGCATTGCTGTCCTCTGAATGTACTTCAGTTTGTCGACATTCTTTTGGCACTGAAGAGTGCAGACTGTATAATGTATTCTTCCCACCAGACTCATCACATTGATGCTTGAGACTCCTTGAGTCTCATAGCTAATCCTGGTCCTGATGCCACTTGTGCTGGGCAGCTCTAAGTTACATCATTGGCATATGGCCTTTGAGTGCAAGATATGTAGAATAGAGCCATGCTCTTTTCTTGCTCACTACCTGCCGCCAACATGCCCTGTATCTGTGGAAATGTATGCTAGACATTTGTGGTCACCTGCACAGAAGAATTTATTGGGTTAGGGCCTTGGTGTTTGCACAATGTAAATATTGATAGACTACATTATCCCATACTTGGTCATTGCTTAGCCCAGCTAAAATAAAACACCATTCCTTTTTTCAATGCAATGAAGTGCTAACAGTGAAAAGAGGAAAAACAAAGTACTTCAGATTTAGGAGAGCAATCCAGAGGTTGCAAAGCAGCCTGCCCAGGTAATCTGTTTTGCCTACCTAATACTTGGACTGTGACCAAGAGAATTAGGAAAGAGTGTTGTGTATGTGGAATCCCCCACACCAAACACAGAAGAAAAAGACTGTGAGTACACAAATCCACAGTTACATGCAGATTGTTTAGCAACAGAAACACCTTTGCTCTGCTAAAGCATGATGCATGGGGAAGATCCTTTGAGTTTATAATTATTTCAAGATAAAGAAGATCTAAGAATTTAGGAGAAAATAATGAAGCTGCTTTTTGAAAATCATAATCTTTTTTAATTAAGTATACTCTTACTCATAATCACTAGCTCTTTACAATCCATTTTGGCCCCCTTTATAACAATAATATGTACAATTTACATTAAATTAATATCAGTCCAGTAAAGCACTTCAATGGGTTCTTATTTTTAAATATGTGAGATATCCCTTTGAAGTTAATGGGTTATTCTGACACTTAAGATTGTACACATATTTCAGTGTTTTGCTGGATCAGGGCCACAACGATTTAAAATTAATCCCAAAGAACCCAGCAGTGCTTTAAAGGGCTGCAATGTATATAAGGGTCATTCATTCCTCTGAAATGAAGGAATCCCTGGGATTAGAATACAGCAGCCAATCTGCACCAGTAACAGCAGCGAGCAAACATCAGTGATTTATATCTTCTTTGATCTTATGTCCATACAATGTTGCCCACGCTGGAATTTGGCTGGCATACATAGTGTAAACAGCTCTACTCTTGAAATAAATGTTAATAGATCTTTTAATGCCCATGAGAAGACTTAATAGTCACTTAGATTGTAAACTCTTTGGGGCAAGGACTTTCCTGTTCATTGTATGTAAATACAGTGCCTAGCACCGTGGGACTTTGATCCCTGATTGTAACCTCTGGGTGCTACTTCAGTACAAATAATTGGCAGGAATCAGGACTTTCAGTTTTATGTCTCACTGAATGACAACAGCCCAGAGCCCCCTAGCTCTATATTAGAGATTTTGTTCAGTATTGACCCAGTGGAGAAAAACACCACATTTTCAATCACCTCACTTAACAAAAAAGTAGCTTTTTCTAAATGGCAATCACTACATTTTAGGCTTAAGTTTAAACTTGGTGGACTACATTTGATTTAACTACAGGTGATTATTATTATTGCTATATTAAATAATAAATAATAATAGCAATTTAAATGTAAACAATATGATTACACAGCCTATTTCTTTGTAAGAGAAAAATGTATGGTATCTTACATGAGAAAACTTGTATTCAATCACTGATGAGAAATAAACAGGACAAAATTGCCTTTCAGCTCTCCAATATGTGCCTGGCATGCTCATGAGAGCTGGAGTGTTTCCTAAAATAAATAAATAAATTGAAATTATCAAAATCACTGCTATCCTTTCTTGAAAGCCTCTGAGGTATTTTGAATATATTTTCAAAAAACTCTACCTCCAAGCAGGTGAGAGCACTGGAATACAAGATTTCAGCACAGCATAAAGCAGAATAATTATTTGTAAGTGTACACCATGAAACAGAAATAACAACCCTGATAGTCAAGGCTGTGAATTTATCATGATTCTGTTGCTTTCATTGTTTATAAAACCATCTCTGAGTTTTGATGTTGAGGATTTTTTGCATGGTTGTGAGCAGTTGTCTGGGTGAATGAGTCTGTAGTTGAAAGTCTAGGTAAACATAACAGGGATGTTTGAACTGATTTGTATAAAATAAGAACCAACCTGAACTTTTACGTGGCTGTCAAAGTGAATTCTAACCTTCTAACCTTTCTTAGGGTTGAAAAAGTTTTTTGTTTTTTTTTTTAACTTTTCTCCCTTCCCATTCTGATCAGATGCAAAAGGACATGTGCCAAAATACATGAGAAAAGCTGTCTTTGTGGTATTTCCAACCAAATCAGATAAAGGAAGTATTAGAAACCTGGCCCTCCGCTCCCTCAAACCTTTTCTCACAAAATTTGGAGTCCACTTTTGCAGACCAAAGAGATGTGGATCCAAGTTGCAAGTGCTAATTTGAAATCTGAACTATGCCCATCACTAAGGTTTTTACTGGTAGTACATGGCTATCCACAACCATTAAGCCCACACAGGGGCTGTGGCAGGTGTCTGCTGTTGGCTGAAGATCTGATGTCTACGCTGGCCTAGGTGGGGTCAGTGAAGAAAATTGAGTTGCAGAGTGGACCAGGGATTGTGGATTTGTACAAATCCATTGAGACAACAACCTGCACAATTGATGCAGAGAAGATGTGGCTGATCTTCCAGCCAATTGGCTGCAGCAGTAGTACACCTTACTCCTGGATTATGGTGTGAATGTCACCTCCCTAATCTCTCCACAACCTATTCATGCAGAGCAAAACACTTGAGTTCATGCAAGTGGACTGTATACACTCTTGGATGAATATTTGGAGTCAAAGAAAAGAGCTCAAACAGCTGTGTGGGATACAATTAGAGGACAGAGAATCAGAAGCTACATTGCCAGTGACACAAATGACTAGTCTGCCAGGCTTCTTGTGGGCTCCAAGTACAATAACCGTTCAGGACAGCCAGGCAAAGAAGCAGCTATTTCTACCAATGGAAAAACAATAGGGCTTGAAAGACTATAGTGGTTGAAAAGAGGCAACTGATAAGTACTCTCAATGATTTTTTTTTTAAACAGTTCTGCCTTGATTTGAATCTCGCATGATACTGTGATACTATAACTTATCCCCCAAGTGATTAAATTTACCAACCCAACATATTATTCTGTTAACAGCATAGGGTATTTAAACTGTTTGGTGTTGGCAGGACCATGTACTCATCAAAATTAAGCCCTGGGACAATGTATGTCCTTAGTTGCTCCTGTATTAACAGACTAGATTGTATGATACCCAGATGCCTTAACAATGCGCAGAAAAATATATACTCAAAAAGGAATAAAAAATGTATACTCTAAGGTAAATCACCAGATTTCTAAATAGCCTCATCCAAAGAACATGCAAATCAATGAAAGTAATTCTAACAAGCATACTAAAATTATAAAAGCAACATTAATAAAACTAAAACAGTCACTGATGTTGATCAAAGAAGAGGAGTGGCAGCAAAATATATTTTACATTTAGGTAAATACAACTGAAGGCAAAAATGAAACATGAAAATGAACATGAACATGAAAGCAATAGTCAAGGACAGCAGTGTGTAAACATAATGTGATGAATGCTGAACAATAAGAAGACCCAATTTATATGCTGTTAATTATATATATCAAATGATTACCAGATACACTGATAAACCTCAAAAATAATATTTTAAACCAGCCTTCAAGTAATTAAATCACAATATGTGTTCCAGTTAAGTGCCTGACTCCACATAAATTTCCATCAGTCTCCTACGACAGGAGGATCGAGCCCTCTATATATATCTTCATAATTAATAAAACATGTAGGGCGTGCCAAATCCTGACCCACTCCCCAGTGACCATGGAGGCCCTCACCTAATGAAATCACTGTGGTTCTGCTGCAGAAAAGGGTGTGTGTGATTGGAGAACTCCATATAACTATGTGGCTAACCATAGCCAATCTCTCCTCAAGGGGGGTGGGAGAGGGTACATGCCAGTCACAGACAACTGTAGCTGGAGACTGTAACTGCAACTGTTTAATGGCTCTGTTTCTGATAAGGCATCCTGAGAAATAGTTTCCCCTGTAGCCTTCACTGATATTACCAGTAGTGGTCCAGCCACTCAAGCTATGCATTGGGGTCCACCATAAGACTCTTCAGTGATAATGCCCAGATTAAAACAAGAACAACAACAACAGCAGGCTGAAAACTATTGGGTGAAAAGTCAGGAAATCTTCGCTTACTACAGCTGGTTGGAAAATCCCAACAAAATATTTTTTATTGGGATTTCCCTATTCATTGAAACCAAAACGTTTTGCAGGAATGCTTCGATTTCGATTGAACTTTCGATGGACCGCAGGGGGATTTTGATGAAAACCTCCCTGGTTTCCTGGCAGCTCACCTGCTCAGTATCTCACCAGTCTTGGAGCCAGCAGAGCAGGGCCCTTGTTTGTGTTTGTGCAACACCAAGAAGAGTGGGTTTCTGATATTGATTGAGGTCTACAGTTGCCACTGTAACACCAGTAGTAAATAAGTGGCCCTCAGACTCACCACTCGGGTTTCTGAGGGATCCATAATTGGTGATACTGAGGTGTTTTAACCTCTTTCATACAAGGGGGCGACAAATCAGTCTCTATTCTATTCAGGTTCTCTTTCTGTGCTTATCATTGTAGAATCTGATCTCCTATGTAAAACTATGGAGTATAATTCAGTCATATGTCTTTAGTGGATACATATGCTGCTAAATTTGTCATCCAAAATTCAGCTGATTTCCCGTCTATACAATTCCATTGATGCTATGATAGACATGAAGTGACTTACCCCAGGTTGAATAAGAAATCAGTGGCAGAACAAGGAATACAACCCAAAAGTCAAGACTTCCAATTCTGAGCCCTGTCCACTGGAACTTGCTGGTGCAAATGAAATCAAGATCAGACTCTGCATTGCCTTCTTAGCCCTATTTTTTTTTCAAAAGTACCCAAACAAGTTAGGCATTCCCATTGAAAGTCCTCTTAAATGAGTCAGAGTGACAGTATGGAAGATTATTAGCCACTGTTTTTCTACAGCAGGGGCACAGCGTGGACAATGGACTGCAACATAAACTTTCCTCTACCAACCTGCCAGTGTGCCTCTAGCCTGTCCAAATAGAGCATCAATAAGGATATCAATGTCTACTGAGATAGCGTTTTTGTTATTTGTTTGTTTAAATGATATGGGAAAGTATCCACTAGGGACTGGAATTAGATTATCAATTCATTTTATTTCATATAGGCTATTGTAGAACCATCAAGATAATATGGGCTGGATTTGAATTGATGAACTAGTGGTGCAAGGTGCTATATCCATGTCTGACCAGCCCTACAAATGTCCTTACATTTGTGAAATTCAACCAGTCTTAAACTATGATTTCAATAGCTGTTGTTTGCTGAATTCTGAAGAATTATGAACAGTAGATGCAATCCTTGAAAAACTGAGAGTCTGGTGTCAGGTCATCTCAATTGTTATAAATACGAGTTTACTTTTCCCACAGGAAAACGTTAAATTTTTGTCTCTTCTTTTTGAAAACTACAATAAAGTGGATAGCTCTTCATGAAAGACGAATGGAAATATATTTAGAGGGCACTCAAGCTCAACCCTTCCCAGGCTCAGCAGTTAATAGAGAGGGTAAAATCTGATCAGGATGAATGGGAGAGTCATGAGATGGAGCCTGAAACTACTCCTATTACAGTCAATAGCAACATTCCCACTGGCTTCCATAAGAGCCTAACTGGGCCCATAAGAAGATTAAAAAATGTAGTTGCTTTCTGATTTCCATCTTTTTCCTTATGGTTTCCAAGAGGCTGAACCAATACACTGAAATCAATGTAAAAACTGCTATTGACTTCACTGAAGTTTGGACCATGCCCAGAGTGATTTTCTTCAAACTGAACTGCAAGCCCACAAAGATTCATGTACATTCAGTGAATAATGGGGCCTTTTCTTCATATATAAGCTTTTTTAAAAGCCTTTATATATGCAAAAGCAGTTTGCAAGCATCTCCTACAATAAAAAATCCATAATTCTTGCTCAACTTGTCATGGAATATTTAATAATTTCTCCTGGTCAAGACTTCAGTTGTATGTCTTATTCAAAGGAGGGATTAATGTGATTAATTTAATGTGACTTGACTGACTTATCAATATTCTATGAATATGGATCCCTGGGTATATTGCAGGCTTCAAACGAATTGTAAAAGAAGACCACTTCTAGACATAAATGAACTTTAATTTTTTTTAACATGGCTTTGAAAATGTTACATCATTGTCTTATTTATCTCTCAACTTCCCAACACCAGCATGTTCTTGAAGCCATGCATGCTGCAATCAGAGTACTTTATCATGGCTTTCAACAGGAAATTACCTTCAAATTATGCAAATTACCTCAATCAAGTAGATAAATGTAAGCATGAACAAGTACTAAGTGTTGTTTGGGACTCATTGATATGCAAGTTATCATATTTATCATTCCCACTGCCGGTCTATAGCTCATTTGAACTCCCAGAGGTATTTGTGTTATCTGCTTTAGTTTCTGTCCTCTGTTATTTATCTTTGCTTTGTTGTTTTATCTTTGTTACTGTCAATCAGAGTGACAATAATATACATAAAAGCATTAAAGAAACAAATAGTTGTAAGGGCATCTGGTGACTGATAACTAGAGAAAGAGAGGTGCTATCTTTCTTCCATAATTGAGAGCTTTGCTGATGACATAATTCAGTGTAACTTCCTGATCTCTAATCTATGAAAAGGAATAATAATCTGAATAACAGAAGGGAATAAGAATACTAAAGAAGGCCAAAGTTACTGAGAAAGAAACAATAAAAGAAAATTGTATAAAAATATAAATTGCAATAGTGTCACATGCACTATAGATGATATGAGTTGATGTAGCTCTCTTGTCTTCAGTACAGGTGTGCTAAATTACATAAGCACAGCATAAATGATGTATATTGGCGATGTTATACAATATACCTGAGACAACTGTGGCTTCTAATTTATGCAAACAATGATCTCCATGTTTTGCCCCATTTTTTCAATTTAGTCTCCTATTACATATTATCTAAAATCTAAATTGTAAGTGGGATTGGGTGAAATTTTTCAACCATTTTTTTAATAAAAATGCAGATTTAGCTACTTAGATAAAATGGAAGGGGAAATTTGAAAAGAAACATGCTTTACAATGGCTTATTAAATACTTATTGAAATTACATAGTTGGTAATAGAATACACATACATATATAGAGAGATGCCTTTTATTCAGTTGTGGTTTTGAGGCAGTATTGGAAATGTAAAGAAAAAAGTTCCACAAAAGCAAAGCTACCTCTATAGGGGTGATCAATGTTATTCAAAGAATTATTCTTGCTTAGTAGTGGTGATGGTAAGGTGCTATTTACACCTGTGCTTTACTTTGTACATTCTCTTGATCTGATAGAGTCTTCCTGGAAGATGGAATACAGGTGTGATACTGGAGCTGGCCCTGATGCCAAAGGTGGCACGCGAGCTGATTTTCAGCGGCACTCACACTGCCTGGGTCCTGGCCACTGGTCCCAGGAGCTTCGTTGCTGGCCTGGGGTGCCGGCCACCAGTCCTCAGCCAGCTGGGGTTCTGTCTGCCGGCCCCACTTAGCCCGCTGCAAGCCCCGGGTCCTGGCCACCGGTCCAGGGGGTTCTGCTTCTGGCCTGGGGTCCTGGCCGCTGGCCCGGGGCTCTGCAGCCACCCCCAGCTGTGGCCACTTGGCCCCAATATGGGGCAAGAGGGGGTGCAGCTCAGCGCCCCACCTTAAAAATTGTCCCAGCACCACTGTGCTGGGATATTTTTAAGTCCTGATTTGCTGCTTATATCACTATCACGCCACGTGGAACAGTGCCCTGCTTTTGACATTGAGATTAGAATGTACATGCAAGAACTGGAATCAGAATTTTCTGACGGATTTCAAGATTTCCAGTGGTTTGACTCAATGCTTTCTTTTCTAATTAAACCTGAAAAGTTAAATGAAAGCAACTTTATTTCAGTGGATGGGTGTTGAAGATTTTGAAATGCAGCTCATTCAGTTAAAAAGCTCAGAATCGTGGGCATCAAAGTTTGGAGATCTGTGGAGTGCACTTGAAGCTGCCGAGAGAGATCATGGGGCCTCTGTTCTGACCAGCTGGACATCCCTGCCAGTGAAATTTAACTGTTTGAAGAAAATTGTGTTTGCAGTGCTTTCAGCATTTGGATCCACATACCTGTGTGAACAGGTATTTTCACACATGAAATCTGTCCTCTGTCCCTCTCAGAGCCGGTTAACAACTGATCACTCAGAAGCCTGTGTGCAGCTTAAAGTATCCAAATAGGTGCCAGACATTGGAAAACTCAGCAAGGAAAACAAGGGGAAGGATCACACTAAACTGATAAGATCTGCATTTTAATTTAATATTAAATGAAGCTTCTTAAACATTTTTAAAGCCTTATTTACTTTACATACAACAGTAGTTTAGTTATATATTATATACTTATATAAAGAGACTTTCTAAATATGTTAAAATGTATTACTAGCGTGTGCAACCTTAAATTAGAGTGAATAAATGAAGACTCAGCACACCACTTCTGAAAGGTCACTGACCCCCGCTGTATTATATATTTGTGTTACAGTGGTGCTTAGAAGGTCCAAGGTCATGCAGCAGGTCATTAGGATAGTTGGAAATCCAACCCAGGTCTCAAATCCACTGCTGGCGGAAAGGTTTCTTCTGCCTCTTGTTTAGGTTTCTTCTCACTAACAAATGAGTGTCTTCTTTCCCCATATCTGAGTTGCAAGAAGAAATCCCATGTTTCACCTGAGTCAATGACTTTCACCCTACCTCCTGCACGACTTGCATGAGTAGTTCCACTGACTCAGTGAGACTACTCACACAAGAAAGGTCATCAGGCTCAAGCCATGAATCCAGTGAAAGAGATAACACTATTATGTGACATCTCCAATAGCACCTGGGTCTTCTGAATCAATTTTTAGTTAAATTAAGTGACACAGACTGAAAAATGGATCATGGCCACAGCAGCAGCTTTTTTCTTATATAATGGTTGACTGTTTACACTGCAGAGAGGAACTAAAGAGGATACTTTCAGACCAGATATTACATCATTGCAACTTTCCTGGCTCCTCAGTCAAGGTCTTTGAGGTTTTCTTAAGACTGAGACACTGACTAAATAAAGGGGAATCATAGTTCATAGAAGATAAGTTACATATGCAGACTACTTCACAGAAGGCACTTCTTCCACAAGAACAAATGGCACTGCTTCTTCAAAATCACTCTTCAGCAAGTCAAGTAGTTTGGAATTGGAAATATCAGAATTGGAAATATCAATTCCTGGACAACATCTTTCACTTATTCTTCTTAACAGACACAGTCAAAAAATTTTTAACAAGGAAACAGGTTGTCCGATGGTCTATAGCTTTACAAAGGCAAATGTAGGCCACGTCTACACTACGGGATAATATCGAATTAGCTAAAATCGGTTTTATAAAACTGATATTATAAATTCAATTTCATGCGGCTACACTAGGCACAGTAATTCGGCGTTGTGCGTCCATGGTCCGAGGCTAACGTCGAATTCTGAAGCGTTGCATTGTGGGTAGCTCTTCTGTAG
>NC_133778.1:25356395-25497477 GCF_003597395.2 Chelonoidis abingdonii | reverse complement strand
TTGCGAGGGCTCTCCACTCTGGGATCTGTTCTCCCTCTTGCTTTCTGATAGAGCCTAGGCCAAGTTCATGCTTTGATGGCCACAGCCCTGCCCTTTCTGCTTCCCAGAATCCTGGTTCTGGTTTGGCCATGATGGGGGTGAGAGCAGGGTATGGATTGGACGCTTTTCTGTAGGTGTGAAGACCCTACCTTGGACCCGTGTCTCTAGGTGCCCGGACTGAAGCACGGCCCGAGAGAGGACCAAATTCCCCAAGGACAACCACACTGAACGAAGAAGGATCTCGTTAGTCGCCAGGACATCACCAAACTGGAGGGTGGATGCAATTGTCAATGCTGGTGAGTGGGTTTACATCCCCTCTGTCTGACAGACCCCTACTCACATAGCAACAAACAACTGCCCGTCTCTGAATGTTGCTGATTGGGGTGAAGGCTTTCGGATCTTCAGGGGGATTCACCTCATGTTGAACGGATTAATGGCAAAAGAGCGGTTTGGGTGGGAGAAAATGGTGTTCCCATTCATGTCGGGACTGGAGGCAGTGCCAGCTGCCTGTCAGGCTTTTCGTGCTCTGACCAGGAGAGGAGGTTTCTGTGGTGGTAGGGTGCTTGGCTTGCTCCAAGAGTGCTGGCTATGTGTCATTTGACTTCTGGCTCTGTCGTCGTTCTGAGAGGGGAGGGGTTCCTGTCTGCTGACAGAATATGCAGGCCTGCTGCCACTTTGCACAGTTCTTTTGCCCCCCATGAACCCATTGTATAGGAACTTAACCCCACCTCAGATGTGGTATAAGAGTCTGGTTCGATCATCCCACTTAAAGAAATGCTGTGTTGTGTTAGGGTCTAGCCCTTTTACAGTGTTCTATAGGGTTGAGTTATTTGCCTGCCCAAAGATCATGGTCCGTGTATAGGGTTTTTGGTTGGGCAATGAGGGCTGGCTTGATTCTGTTTCTACCAGTAGCTGCCCATGTATATGTGTGTCATGGGCTCTGTGTCTCCTAGTACGTTTGGTGAGTGGTCTGTGTGAGGGTGGTTGAGGGTCGTTACTTATCTGTCTGGCGGAAGGGTGGGTGCTGGATTTATCTGAGGTGTGTGGTTTTTTTTTTAACCTTTTTTTGAGAGAAAAACTCCCCTTCCCCATTAGTGAGCTGGAGGTGTGTCTGACTGAATTGGGGGAGTGGGTTTCATGTGCGCCACTCGCCCCGTTTTTGCTGCTGTCCTTCTGTGAACTGGCTGATGTGGTGGCTGTCATAATTATTTGCTTGGAAATGTGGGCTTAGTGCAACTAACCCTCCCTAGCTTGGTGGCTTTGACCGCCAACATCTGCCACCCATTGGGAAATGAGGCATGAACCAGACTCGGGTGGGTGGGTTGGGGTGCTGTCCGGATTCTATGACTGTTCATCGCATACAACTGGAATACCTCTGTTGTACAAAAGCTGAGCTGGGTTTGCGGGGCAAGGCTCTCTCCGGCATTCTTCAGGGTTAAATGAACCAGTGAGACATCACTCCCTGCCAGCAGGCCCAGAGGAAAAAAACCGGAGAGGAGGAGTGGATTAGTGTCTCTTCCTGCTGTGCATCGCGTTCCAGCAGCATCAGTCACATTTTAGGGTGTGACATCTGAAAGAGTTCAAGATGATTTTTTCCCTTTTCTTTCACATGGTGGGGCGGGGGGGGGAATGGAGGAGCTATTCCTGAACCACGCCAGACACTGTGTGAACCTACGATTGGAGCTCAGCCAAAGAATGCAAATACTTTTCAGAGACTATGCTGTTGACTGCTGGGATGCTGGAGTCCTCCAGTCCCCCTCCCTCCCTCCATGAGATCACATTTTTGAGTCTCTGGCTTCCGTTTACGCTTTCACGGAGCCTGGTGTAGCCTGGAGATTTTTTTTTCGCACGCCTTTTGGCATTTCGTGTCTGTTAACAGGAGCTCTGATAACAACATTCTCCCTTACAGCGATCAGATCCAGTTTCCCGTTACGGTTCCATGCTGGAGCTCTTTTTGGATTTGAGACTGCATTGCCACCCGTGCTGGTCGAGCTCCAGCCGGGCAAACAGGAAATGTAATTCAAAGTTCGCGGGACTTTTCCTGTTACCTGCCCGCTGCTCCGAGTTTCAGATTCGTCCAGGGTGGTCAGTGAGTGCACTGTGGGATACCGCCTGGAGGCCAATAACGTCGATTGCCGTCCACACTAACCGTAATCTGATATGTTAATATCGAATTTAGCACTACTCCTCTCGTCGGGGTGGAGTACAGAAATGGCTTTAAAGAGCCCTTTATATCGACATAAAGGGCGTTGTAGTGTGGACGGGTACAGCGTTAAATCGATTTAAATGCGTAGTGTAGACCAGGTGGTAGTAAACAATGCATGTACTAATAAATGTTGAGCACAGTAGGAAATGTAACTGCACCAATATTAGAAAATGCAAAATAGCCCTCCCTTTTAAAAAGTCTGAGTCCATTATCTTGTCACTGTCATAGTTGTAACAGTCCGTCCGAGGTTGTCCCTGGAAATGTTGAGGGACAGAATGAACTACAGAATCAGGGAAGCATAGACAACTGGTGCCTCCCCACACTGGGGGGGGGGCACAATCTAAAGGGGAGCACACATGGCTGCCTCAAGTGTCTCCCCTGCCCAGTGACCCGCCCTCTGCTCCGTGCCCAGCTCGGGATTGCCACACTCTCCCTGTGCCATGTTACCTGTGGAGGAGTTGGGGAGGCTCTGTCCTTTTGCCACTGCACCTCTCCACCACGTTTGGCCACCCTCCCTGGCAGCTGGGTAGGGAACAGGATGAAGCAACTTCTTCCTGAGAAAGCCTGGCTGGAAGACAGCGGCAGCCCACTCCCTGCCCGGGATCAGTTGCTGGGGACAGGGGCCAAGCATGCCATGGTGGGAGGGGGGCTCAGGCCCACTCAGCTCCTGTCCCCGACAGCAGGGACCAGGTAGGGGATGGCCCACTGCTACCCCAGCTGCCAGGGACAGGTGCTCAGTGAGCTCGAGCCCACCGTGCTCCCCGCCCTTCCTCAGCAGCTGAGCTGAGGCAGGGATCGAGCCATCGCTGCCTCTCAATGAGGCTTTCAGAGGCAGAAGCAGCTGAGTCCAGAGAAAGTGGCCAAACATGCTGGGGGAAAGGTACAGAGAGAGAAAGTCAGAGCCCCTCTCCCTTACTGCCCGCAACAAGCCAATCTGGGGAGGGGGGACTTGACCCCATGTGCCTCCCCCCCGGATGTATCACGTCTGCAGAGGAGGAATATACTGATTGGTTACACGGGAGTACTGATAAGAGATTGATCTTCATTTCCTGACTTCAGTCATCTGGCATAGTTCAAGGTTCCAGAACTCCTGTCACATGATGAAGGATAGTATCCTGGGCCTCCAGGTGCTATTACTATAGGATGTCTGGTGGGGAAGGAGGGTGAATATTGGTGAAGGGACTATTATAACCTTATCTGTGGTTTTGGCAAAAAAAAAAATTCCATGTATTATGAAGGAGCAGTAGTAGCCTCATAACTGAAGTTAAAGCTAGCCCATTATTATAAGCCCAATTTTCAATCCTTTCTGAAAGTCATGACAATTAAGCCTACTGTGATGCTGTATGACTGAAACATGATCATTTATATAATTAATATTGCCACTGTTAGACAATTTGCAACAAATCATGTACAATGTATACCATGTAAGGTGTCAATGAAAAAAGTTATGAGTTACTAAGTATGATGATCCTGTTTATATGCATGCATCACTGTATCTGAAGTTATGAATATTAGCTATATAGATCTATATTTCAAATGTGTTTGCTCCAAGGATAATACCCACAAGGTAATTTACACCCAGTCTGGTGAGTACCTTGTGAATGAACTATTCAAGTTGTGATGGCCCATTAAAGAACACTTAACTCCCACAGTGGGCCATAGAAGAGGCTTGTCCCTGCTTCATGAGCCTTCCTGTGGATGTTATAGCCGGAATATGGATAATGGCTTCTCCTGTGAATCATCAAAGCATATACGGACATGTGACTTGCTCGTGTGCCCCTGGACTCCATCTTGTGCCTGTACTTTTCCACAAACTGTGCTTGGGGCTTAGTTTGGAACAGTAAAATTTCATCCACGCAGGAAAGGCTATAAAATACCAGGGGTCGGCAACCTCTGGCACGCAGCTCACCAGGGTAAGCACCCTGGTGGGCTGAGCCAGTTTGTTTACCTGCTGTGTCAGCAGGTTCGGTCGATCGTGGTTCCCACTGGCCGCAGTTCGCTGTCCCAGGCCAATGGAGGTGGCAGGAAGCAGCATGGGCCAAGGTATGTGCTGGCCGTGGCTTCCCACTGCCCCCATTGGCCTGGAGTGGCAAATTGAGGCCAGTGGCAGCCGCGATCGTCCAAAACTGCCAATGTGGCAGGTAAACAAACTGGCCCGGTCTGCCAAGATGCTTACCCTGGTGAGCCGCATGCCAGAAGTTGCCGACCCCTGTAACAGATCTTGGAAACATCTCCATTTGGTCTTCATGTCCTGCTTCATTTCTCTGGACTGGATCTCTAACAAGGAATCTCTTAACAAGGAATCTCTAAACAAGGATTGATGACCCCTTGTTTGGGATAAATGACCCTGTTTAGATAATTTTCAGAGAAAGATTTGCAAATTAGCAGTTTATTCCATTACTGCTACAAACCTGATCTTGATAATGAAGATATTGAACAGAACCAGACTCAGAACTGACATAGTGGGTATATCAAACCAACCTAATAGGTTTCTTGGACAAGGTAACAAAACTTGTAGATGGGGGGAAATGGTAGATGTGGTATATTTTGACTAGTGAGGCTTTTGATACTGTCTCGCATGATCATATCATAAACTAGGGAAATACATCCTAGATGAAGCTAGGTGGGTGAATAACTGGTTGGAAAACCATTCCTAGAGAGTAGTTATCAGTGGTTCACAGTCCAGCTGGAAGGGCATATCAAGTGGGATCCCTCTGGGATCAGTTCTGGGTCTGACTCTGTTCAATATCTTCATTGGTGATTTAGATAATGGCATAGAGAGTACACTTATAAAGTTCATGGATGATACCAAGATGGGGGGATTTGCAGGCTTTGGAGGATGAGATTAAAATTCAAAATTATATGGACAAAATTGGAGAAATGGTCTGAAGTAAATAGGCTGAAGTTCAAAAAAAGACAAATGTAAAATACTCCACTTAGGAAGGAACAATCAGTTGCGCACACACAGAAAGGGATCTGGGGGTCATAGTGAATAACAAGCTAAATATGAGTCAACAGTATAACACTGTTGCCAAAAAAAAAGAACCCAAAAACATCTTTCTGGGATGTATTATCAGGAGTGTTGTGAACAAGACATGAGAAGAAATTCTTATGCTTGACTCCACGCTGATTAGACCTCAACTGGAGTATTGTGTCCAGTTCTGGATGGCACATATCAGAGAAGATGTGGACAAATTGGAGAAAGTCCAGAGAAGAGTAACAAAAGTTATTAAAGGTCTAGAAAACATGACCTATGAGGGAAGATTGAAAAAAACTCAGTTTCTTTAGTCTGGAGAAGAGAACACTGAGAGGGGATATGATAACAATTTTCAGGTATATAAAAGATTGTTACAAGGTGGAGGGAGAAAAATTATTGTTCTTAACCTCTGAGGATTGGGCAACAAACCATTGGCTTAAATTGCAGAAAAGGTGATATAGGTTGGGCATTAGGAAAAGCTTCCTAACTATCAGGGTGGTTAAGCACTGGAATAAATTGCCCAGGGAGGTTGTGGAATCTCCATTATTGGAGATTTTTAAGAGAAGCTTAGACAAACACCTGTCAGGGATGATCTAGATAATACTGAGTGCAGGAGACAGGAATAGAAGACCTCTTGAGGCCCCCTCCAGTCCTATTATTCTATGCATACACTTATTTTTTGGGTGGTGGGAGGAGGGAAGAATCATAGAATCATAGAATATTAGGAAGGGACCTCAGGAGATCATCTAGTCCAACCCCCTGCTCAAAGCAGGACCAATCCCCAACTAAATCATCCCAGCCAGGCCTTTGTCAAGCCTGACCTTAAACATCTTCTACCCATCCTGCGTTGTCCCTGTCCCAAAACCCACCTAACCTGTGGTCAGGAGGGAGAGGACGGGGATGGGGACACAGTGCTGTGGAAAAATCACTCCTCTAGCCTCCATAATCTCAGATCTATGACTCTTTTCTGCTCATGGAAGCAGAAGGGATGATTTGTGCTTTGTTTTTAGCAGTCAAATCGTTTCATGTTTTAAAGGTTGAATCAAGAGATTAAAGAATGTATTATTTAGAAGCAGCAGAATTTTTAAAGGAATGTAAAAAAAACAACTAGACAATAATGAAAGTGTCTTTTAATATAGGCACAGCATGTCAGGTTTCAAGTTTGGATGCTATAATACTATCTGAATGTAATGGGAAAAATTTACCCCTGAGAACGGTCCTTTGGCTTTGAGGAGTTGAGTTAATCTGGGGATGAATTTGGACCGATGTATTAACATTAATGTATTGAATGTTAATACATATATAGGTTAGGGTGCATGCTACTGTCATGCTAGCTAAATAATCATGTCCAAAATAATATAAGCTAGCATGACAGTAGCATGCACCCTATCCTCAAATAGTATATTTGCGAATAATGAGCCAGTGAACTACATAGGTGCATGGTCCATAGGAGCATTCAAAACAGTTCAGATAAATTAGATTTAAGTTCCAGTCTTTTATTCAGTAATCTTTTCCCATGACCATTGTCATATTTCAGCCTTTCACTAAACTTTAATTGGTGCCCCAGGTGATCTTAGCATTATCCTTTGTGACTTCAACAATGTAATTAGGCAGCACAATAAAAACCTGTTAAAAGAAACTAGTCAAATAAATTAATGGAATTGCAATATAATCTGCCTCTAATGGAATCAGTAAATCAAACTGAAGAAAATCATTGGAATGCACTCAGAATTCAGAGTTCATTCCCACAGAGAGGGGAATATTTGAGTTGCAGTGTAACTCCAGCCACAAAGTTGCCCCTATAACTACTTGATTTAAAACCACAATTGAATGATGAGTCCAAAAATGAAGTCACAAGTTTGGAGGGGTACAAACTAGACCTGCTATATGAGAGACATCTGGCTGAAAAACAGATCCTTATGTTATGTCCGATCTCTTGTGTCAGAAGAGCAAAACCAAGCAGACCTTTTGGGAAAGCTTTTCTCTTTGTGTTGGGAACACATGCAGGAGATGCTCATTCTGTTATTTATTATGACAGATTTGAAGATATATTAGATCAATGGCTCTCAACCTTTCCAGACTACTGTACCCCTTTCAGGAGTCTGATTTGTCTTGCGTACCCCCAAGTTTCACCTCGCTTAAAAACTACTTGCTTACAAAATCAACCATAAAAATATAAAAGTTTCACAAAACGCTATTACTGAAAAATTGCTTACTTTCTCATTTTTACCACATTATTATAAAATAAATCAATTGGAATATAAATATTGTACTTACATTTCAGTGTACAGTATATAGACTTGTATAAAACAAGTCACTGTCTGTATGAAATTTTAGTGTGTACTGACTCCGCAAGTGCTTTTTATATAGCCTGTTGTAAAAGTAGGCAAATATTTACATGAGTTGAAAACTGCTGTACACCCTGAGGGATGCAAGTACCTCTCACTGAGAACCACTGTGTTAGACCATGAAAGATAGGTGCTGATATTCTGAAATTATTGGTATGTTTCTGCGTTAACTGTGACAATAAAAGCTGAAATACACCACTCAAGAGACAAACATGATACATTTTATGTTTTTACCAATGTGCAAAACAGAGTAAACAAGATAAAATGTTACAAATTCTATACATTCTGCTTAATTTTGCTACACCAGTTTACAGTAGCTGAGGATCTGCCCCTGGGCTTTTAATACAGGCAAAGAATTTTGACCTATTATATTTATGTATGTAGTTGTATGGGTCTGCGTGTGCATGTATTCAGACATACCCCACACACATGATTTATATAGATATAGATAGATTCTCCATAAATCTGATGAAGATCCACAGATTCTAAGGCCAGAAAGGACCATTGGGATCATCTAGTCTCACTTCCTGTATAGCACAGGCCATACAAAAGCATCTAATCTAGATTTTAAAATTGTCAGTGATGGAGAATCCACCACAACTCTTGGTAGATTGTTCCAAAGGTTAGTTACTGAAAATGATGATCCTGCAATGTTATCACTAGTGTAAGCCGATGATTCTGAGTTTGATGCCTTCAACACTAACATTTCACAAGTCCAAATGACTATACAATTCAGTGGAAAATCAGACCCTAGAGCAGTGGTGGGCAACCTGCGTCCCATCAGGGTAATCTGATTGCAGGCCTCAAGACATTTTGCTGATGTTGACCGTTCACAGGCATAACCTTCTGCAGCTCCCAGTGGCTGCGGTTCACCGATCCCGGCCAATGGGAGCTGCAGGAAGCGGAGGGCTGCAGGGATGTGCTGGCCACCACTTCCTGCAGCTCCTATTGACCAGGAACAGCAAACCCTGGAAGCTGTGGGGGGCCATGCCTGTGGACAGTCAACATCAGCAAAATGTCTCGAGGTCTGCAATCAGATTACCCTGATGGTTGCATGCAGTCTGCAGGATGCAGGTTTCCCACCATTGCCCTAGAGCTTTAATACTTCTTTTCTGATTTTTGCCAAACTTCTTAGAAAAACCCTATCTTAGGCTGAAATGTGGCATGAGAAATGTCAGGATTTCACAGATATGATTTAGGTGACCAATTAAATAGTTTGATATTTTGCTGTACTCATTTATCTGAATATTCAAATTTGCTATTCAAAGGATAAAACATATTTCCACTAAGTATCCATTGAATAATTTTAAATAATTGATAAAGGTTTAATCCATGAAACAATTTGTGAGTAACTTAAGCCTCTGAGTAGTCTCTTTGATTTCAACTGGGGACAGTGTCTTGACACAGCAAAGTCTGCTTGGTATCTCTAGATAATTTCAGTAGCAGTTGCCTCTGTACCACTACCAACTTCAATGAGACTATTTATGTGCTGAGTGTTACTCAGGCCTCGTCTACACTGCTGCTTAAGTCGATGTAAATTACGTTGCTCAGGGGGTGTGGAAAAATCACACTCATGAGCGATGTAGCTTAAATTGATCTAATACAGTGATGATCTCCTGCCGACATACCTTCCTTCTGCCTCTCGGGGAGGTGGAGTACTGAAGTCAATGGGAAAACACTCTGCCATTGACGTATCGTATCTTCACCAGACCTGCTAAATCGATGCCACTGCATTGATCGCAGCAATGCTGATTTAGCATATAATTGTAGGCAAGCCCTCAGATAATGCTATTTACTAGATTGCAGACATAGATTCATATAAAGTCAGTGGGTGAAATCAATGGGACTCGATGGGAATTTTGCCTTTAATTTCAATGGGGCCAGGAAACAGAGGCTAAATTCAGTAGGTATATATTGTTCATGGTGTATAATTTAATCATATCTTGTCACTAGTACTTACCCCCATTATTTTTTAGGGTAAGCACAGGTTGGTAGGAAGAAGAGGATGGCTTAAGTCTACTTATCTTCAGTGAAGCTACATCAATTTACATCAGCTGGTGATTTGGTCTTATATTCCTATAATACACAAATATCACTTTAGCATTCTGCAGCAGCTGTTCAGAATCAAAACAGAGCAGTCTCTTTCTTTTTCAAAGCACCTACGTCTTTTTTTCATTCGTAACTTTATTTTACAGTTGAGTGTATTTACTTGAGAATAATGAAAACCTGATAACCCGGGACAATGAAAGCTTTGACTTATCAGCAACCCAATATGGCTGTAATGATAGTCTCTACGGACAGATGATCTATAACAGAGATTCTCCTCCAACAGTACGTGAACTTAAAGGAAAGTCAGTAGTCCCTATCTCAGAAATTCAGATCAAAGCATGGATTAGGAATGGCTCTTGGTTCAGAAACTTTAAGGATTAAAAGAAATACAAGAATATGTTGAGGAAAAAAGTGGTACTGAGCGAACAACAATACTGAGACAGTGAGCAGATTTTGCTTGTACTGTCGTCCACTTTGATCAAGAGGGATTATTTTTTTCTAAAGATTAACAGTATCATTTATTTGAGCCAATGCTGTTTCCAGAGCGGTAGTGACACATTGTGTTGGTTAATATAAAATACTTTCTATTCAGCAAATATTGGTTGTTCACTGGACTGGGCAGATTAGATTTCAACACCGATTAAAACAAATGCAACAAAAACTTGTGAAAATAGACATAAAAACATCCTGAAAATCCACCCAGGCTATATGCCAGGAGAGCTCATTACTCCACAAACAGGGAAAGTGGATAGAAGCCTTGGTACAAAGCAGGAAATAAAAATCTTTAATAAAATACATTCCATTGAGTCAGCATTTTGTTTGCGATCTGGGGCTAGACTACCCAGGTGTTACTTTCTAGTTCTTGGCATGCTGAAAAGGTACGGTACTTTCCAGAATGTTTGTCTAATAGTGTCAGGGGAAAAGAGCAAAAGAACTGGTATCATTTTACAGTTTGGATAACTTCTGGCTCATCTGAGCAACTTTAAATTTTTCTGTGGCTGAGGAGCTTTTAGGCAGATTGCAATAATACAACCTGCTGATACCATGCCTTTGATTTCACCCTGAGAGTGGCTGTTGATGCTAGTTACCTACTCAGTTGATCCTTTTATATGTATATGTAATGCCATAGCTTAGAAATCCAGGTTCAGCAGCAGGTGTTGCATTTAGATGCACACAGCTTTCAACACCTGCTGCTCAGTGATTCATAAAGGGAGCTTTGACAGCATCCAGAGTTGTTTGCTTGACTTTTTACTTGGAGGAAAGCTGCTGTTAGAGATGCACCAGAGGAAGGAGGCAGGAAGGTTTAAGCACATCCTCAGCCCCTTGGAGACTCATTTCATTTATATCTTCCTTGTTATTCAGTTTCCTCACTTCCAGTGATAAGGCAGGAGAGGCAACCAGGCTGATGCATGAAGCAAAGACACATGGGAAGTATTCCAATGGGCAGTGTCTGAGGGTCCTTGAAGCAGCCTCCAGTCTGAAGGAATGGGCTAGCATCCCATCCAGGCTTTTGGTGGTAGTGGCTGAGGGCAGACGTCAGCAGGGGGCAGTGGCAGCGATGGTTGACTGCTTTAGACTGGCTCCAACCACAGAAGCAGCAATAAAAGAGAAGACACTTTCCTAACAAAATGTGAGTTGTTCAGGCATTAGGTGAGTCGCTCCAGTTTCTCCAAGGCACAGCTTTGTCACACATTCTCTATGTGGTCTGTAGGAGGAGAAAGGTCACACAAGTTTCCTGTCAAGTGCTCATCCCCACCCAGAGCCCCCTGCTATTGAAAGTTGCACAGTCAGAAGCAGCCACTGGTGCTAAGTCAGGCTTAGCATTTTTTTGAACTAGCATATCAGGCAGACCCTCCCCCCACCCAAAGTGACCATCTCACAGTGTTACTACAAGTATGCAGAGGTTTGCTTTCTGGTTCTGAGCTGATCTGAGATGTCCTTGAACTTAACAATCATTTTATGTAGATAGGGGAGGTATGTTTTTGGGCCACTCCCCACCTCCTCTTGCAGATGAAATGGAGCCAATTTGCTTCTATTGGGGTCCATGTATAGTTGCTAACATTTACCAAAAAATAGCCAAAGATCTGGAGGAACTGCATTGTCCTGTGTGTGCTCTGGTGAATTCTAGCACTTCACAAACATTAAACAAATAATCCTCAGAACAGCTCTAAGAAGTAGGTGAATATTGGCAACATTTTAGAGATAAAGGGGAAAAAACATAGGATTTAGACCAATATTTCCAAAGTTGGGTGACCAGAGAGAGAAACAATTCCATATTTATGCACTTAAGCAAATGGCCTAATTTTCAGAGGTGCTGAGCACCTACGGCTCCTTGTATCTTCATTTGCTTAAATATGGTCTAAAGTTCCTAAAGTTATGCAACAAAATTTGTAACTTCTGATTAATACTTTGTGGCTTTACTATGGCCATGGAGGGTGGGTGAAAAAGCCAGGAATAGAATACAGGAACCTTTTGCTATCAGTGTCATGCTCTGTTCATTTAGAGTATATGGTAAATCATGAATAGCTTGTGTGATCTGTTGAGGAGAAATCTCAGTGATGAACTCTCAACCCTAATGATGATGTAGCGCGGCTCGGCTGCGGTTTGTTCCTCAGCGGGGCTGTGGGGTATCCCACCGCCTCGCTGCCAATAGTCTTAAGCCCGGCCCTAGGGCAGGGCGGGGCAACAAACAATGAGTCAATATGCTCAGACTCCCAGGCAGGGCTGAGCAGCAATAGTCTTAAGCCCAGCCCTAGGTCAGGGTGGGGCAACAAACGCTGAGAGAGTATGCTCAGACCCTCAGGTAGCGCTGAGCAGCAATACTAGGTTTTGGCTTCCTCAGGCCAGGGAAAGGGAGGAGTCTGCCACCCCGAGAGGAGTGGCAGGGGGGATGCAGGCCCTCCCACTCCACTGCGTCTCAGCCAGGGGACCTAGCAGCAGCAGAAACTCGCTGCTGTCAGTGGGGATCCTGGCTGCAACACACTGACATTGGCTCTGGCAGTGCTGCAGCCAAATTGGGGTTGGCTGCCCCCAGGCTACTTCCACTCTCCCCCTCATTGGGTACCTGAGTCCTCGTAGCGTCACCAGCGGTCTCAACTACCATCGGCTCCTCTGGGTAAGTGTGCGAGGGTGGGCTCAGTGGCTCCTCGGGGTAGCTGGCCAGAGGCAGGCTAGGCTTTTCCTCAGGGTAGTGGGAAAGAGGCAGGCTTGGCCCTTCCTCGGGGTAGCTGGCACGGGGCAGGCTCGGCCCTTCCTCGGGGTAGCTGGCACGGGCCAGGCTCGGCCAGTCCTCCTCAGGGTAGTGGGGGTGAGGCAGGCTTGGCCAATCCTTCTCAGGGTAGCGGGCGCGAGGCAGGCTCAGCCAGTCCTCCTTGGGGTAGTGGGCGTGGGGCAGGCTCGGCTGGCCGGATGTGAGCTCCAGCCGGCAGCGGCCGCAGATGTCTGGTCCTCGCGGTGGCTGGGCTCCTACTGAGCTCTGCAGGTCAGCTTTTATACTTCTGTGTCTGCGCTGTGACCTCTGAGGGGCGGGCGCAGGACCCGGCGGCTCCGCCCCCAGCAGAGCTGGGGGAGGTTTGTCCCTCAGTGGGGCTGTGGGTATCCCACCACCTCGCTACAGATGAGTTTCTATTTTCCGGTCTATCTCTATAACACAAAGAGCTAGAAACTTTCTTTATCAAAAAATAAAAGATGGGGATTATTACTTTGCATTTGTAGGTTCCCGGAATCAAGACAAGGGCATTATCGTGGGGCCAAAGGATTATTCTCCCAGGAAGGTAGGGGTTACAACATGCACTTGGTTAATAAGGTAAGTTAGTAAGAGGATTCTCTTTCCTTTAGCCACTTCATCAATGTGCCATATATAATGTAATGATGGTAATGAACTAAGTTCTAGCTAAACTGAGGGAGCTACAGAAGTTCACACTTCTGTTCTCAGAGAGTGTTTTTCCTACAGGAAGTGACCTTCCTGTTTTTTCCTAAGTTGTACACAGTGTGAATAAACTTCCTTCCTCTAGCCATTTCCAGCAAGCCCAAAAGGAATGGTGGAATTTACTCCCATACTTTAGGCTTTCACAGTCTGGATGTTAATATTTAGAGGCCTTGCTACAGAGCAGAGAATAAAATATTCTTATTTTAAAAGCTTTCCTCAAAATATTATCCAAATAAACTCAATTATAGTAACAGGAAGAAGCAGCACATTAAACCCTGATTTTGTATGTGTTTCCCCCCAAGACAGGTGATGACCCAACATCTGGCATCTGTGCATAGACAAAATCCATCCCATTAAATGCTTTATTTGGTTTGGGTATTGGCAGAGTAGACAGGAACTTTGATATACAATATGGCTACCCTCCTATTACAGAGAGGGGGAGTATTGGTAAAAAAATAGAGAGAAAAATCACAGAAAACAAGACTCCAGGGCCCATCCACAAAACAAGCCAAGAAATCTGAGTGGTGAATTGGGTGGGATGGAGATCAGAGTTGGGTAGATTGAGAATGTACTTTAAAACAGAAAAAAATACCCAGATTATTAAATACTCAGTGCTAAGAAAACCTTTTGAAAGGGGAAAGGAGAGTATGGGATGGAAGTAACAGTATGCAGGAGATGTGGTATATTTTCTAGGCTGACATAAAAACATCTTAAAGAGGAAAATGAAAACTCTTGGGGATTGGTGAATTGGAGTTAAAATAGTAGGGGAGAGAAAAGAACACCACACAAACCACACCTGTTTGCTAATGAAGGACAGATTGTTGCTGACGCATCTGTGAATTTACAAGGTACAAGAAAGTTTTCCTATCCCTTTGCCCACTGTGAAGTGTCTAGTCACAATCCCCTAAGCAAACAGCGACTACTTTCTAATACTGTAGCACCCCATGGGGCACAAACTACCTCAGAGGCAGGTTTGGCTCGAGAAGAGTTATGACCATGTCCCCTCCCCTAACACTTACTGCACCGCCTTAAGGGTACTCAGAGTTCCTCCTGAGCACATGAGAGTGTGACAATTTGCTTCCACTAGCCGAACTTCAGACCACCAAGCCCCACAATACAGTCCAAAGGGACTTAGAGGGGGCAGGTAATACTTCACCTGTGTGATTGGCTCTGGCTTTTCTTTCTGTCCTCAGGCTCTGCAAGATTATGAATAGTCACTCTCACACACTTTTCTGCAACACTACTAATCCATTCCCAGAAGCAATTTATACATCCCATTTCTACAAGCAGAAACTGGGTTTTCATATTTTCCCCTTTCTGTGTATTTTTACTCAAAGGGTGTGACATGGCCCTAAACCCTTCAGATAAAAAGACACTACTAAGACCTCCTTAGAAATAAAATACTTATGATCAAAATGTTCTCAGAACCTCTTCATTTGGATGAACAGAGCTTTTTTTATATCTCTTGGGTGGCTGCTGGCTGTGAATGAGTTTTCTGGATGGTTATTGCCTGTGAACCATCTCTCTTGTGCTCCTGCTCCCTTAGCATTCATCTCCCTTGGGTCGCTACTACTTCTGCTTAATACTTAATAAAGGATGTGTCAGCCATAAGTATTGTTTTCCTGGATAGCTTCACTGAGTATTTGATCCTCTTTGTTAATGAACTGGCTGATTTTGATGAGTATTGTTACATATATTAATTGTGTCTTCTTACATAGACTTGTAACTAATACTATTTTGCTGTGGTTTGGTTGTAAAGCTTTGGTTTTTTTGTTTTTGTTTTTTGTTTTGTTTTGTTTTTTAAAAGAACATTTTTTTCCATGGAACATTTCAAGTTTCCTGCTAAAAATTTAAAATGTAAATATTTTGATTTAGAAATACCACTGTGGTGCCTCATGGGAATTGTAATTCAGTTGCCTCATGCTCCCATTCTCCTCCATAGGCTAGGATGACTGGTCAGACTTCTTCTACCATGATACATCACAGTCTCCCTTCCATCGCCATGATGCACCAGGGAAGATTTTGCTGTTTTAATTGCTAACAACCCTCCACAGGAAGTCAGCAGTACTACTATTAAGCAACTCATTAAAATATGTGGGCCCTAACTGTGCTACCAGATGAACACCACAGCTGTAACCTGTACTAACTTCTGTCATCATTAATGACTGCTCTCTACAAGACAGAAAGGACCAAATTCACAAGTGGAATAATTACATTGGAATTCATTTGAAAAACATCAAGAAAAATAAATTATTAATCAATAGGCTTTCTATGGAGACACACACACAATGTCCTCACTTTACTGGGGAGTCCACAGCAGTCTTGATAAATTCCTTTTACTAGTCAGTTGCCATTCACTTTCCCACATCTTCCCTTTTCATCCCCTCTTGAGGTGGGACTCATTTTTCATGGGTCCCACTGCATTAGATTTGGAAGGGTGAGATGAAGGAATTGACTGGGCTTCATGGAGAAGCCCAGAACCATCCTGATATCCTAGAATGAAACATCAGAGAGAAGGAAGCCATTATCGCAGCTGCAGGGTAGAACACAAAACAAGGAAAGGAAAAAGAAATCATAACATGAAAATAAAATACTAAAAACAATCTGAATATGTTAGTGAGAATAACCTCAAGCTCCTTTATCCCCACGGTCACACTCACCTGGGTCAGTAATGTAACTCAAGCCTCCAGACCCACAGTCTGGCAGCAGCTTGGGGAGATACTAGTGGCTCTCTGCAATGTATTTACAAGTGTATGGGTGCAGCAGGGCATGGTCCCTGTCCCTCATGCCATCTGAATATTTCCAGAACAATTTGACTTATCTCCAATGTGCATCTGAGTCATGTACTTTAGAACAAGGCATCACTCAGTATCTAGCCCTAGGCAACATGTTTTTGCAGTTAGAAGCTTTGTCTTTGTTGCAAAAAAGGTCTGTTTTGTTGATTGAAATAGCTGTCTAAACGTAAAATTGTAGTGGAGACAAGGCACAGGAAACTTTTACTTTGATATAGTTAGTCAAAGCCAAGCCAGTATCTCCTGTCTGGGGTCTTCCTCAACTAGATACATTGAAGTAAAAACTACAGTGGCTTATTTCACTAGCCATGTTGAGTTTGCCACCCCAGTGTAGAAACACATCTTTCATTATAGTGAAGAGAGAACCTTAAAATAGCTAGATACCAGGATCCAGAGAGTTAGACCAGGATGTGCTAATCCCCGAGCAACTGCTGCATCTGTCAGAGAAGCAGTTGACAGGCTGTGAGCCTTGTGAGGCAAAGCACCCCAGGATGTACAACTCATAGACGTTCTGACTGGAAGTGCTCCCAGAGTCCCTAGTTGGTCCAGGCACAATACTTTAGCCTGGAGAAGACGCTAAGAAGTTGACTGTGCAATTAGGTGGATCCTCAAGCAGCTGCTCCTTTGCCTTGCTTTAGTTTCTGGCTTCTGATTCTGGCTCTGACACTTGGCCCTGGTTCCTGGCTTCTGAGTCTAGCTCCACTCATGAGGTCTAACTGCCAGTTCCCTGGCTGTAGCAATATGTCTCTTTAGCCTCCTCTCGCTTAGTAAATGTGGAGCATTTTAGCCACTTAAAAGCAAAATGTATCCTTTAGCTTTGTTTTTACAGCCACTCTTCAACCTTCAGTCTCATGCAGCGTTCCCTATCCCCTTCCCTTCCTTTTCAGTCTCTATCTGTCTTTAGCGCTTACTCCGATATTTAACAATAGTTTTCAGTGGGATTTGGCTGCTCTCCAGATGCCAGATTTTCCCCATGTACCGTAGGTGCTTTGCTCTTCCCTGCTGCCCTTCATGCTTCACAGAGGAACACCAATTTTGAGTGAAGCCTGTGGGTTAATGGCTGTATTCAAAACCACCCCTCTGTGAAGCATGAAAGACAATGGAAAACATGAAAGCAGCCTGTGAGGACAAATACAAAGGAAGATGACTTTCTGGGAATCAGCAGTCTGATTAAAATATGGGAAGTCAGTTGGCCTAAATGATTTCAGGAATTAATTAAAGCAGTAGCCAAGATGTGTGCAAAGGCTTTTAAAGATAACTATTGAGATAACTATGTTCAGACACAGTTATCCATCAGAGTTGGTGACCTGAAGGCTTATGCTCCCACTGAAGTCAATTCAAAGTTCCCATTGACTGTAGTGGGAGCAGAATGAGCCCACAGGACTGTGGCAAACACAAGGTTTTGTAACCCAGTTATAACTGGGTTTCACTCCAGCCACACAGGCCATGTCTACACTGGCATTTTTTTGAGAAATCTGCCACTTCTTCAATACCATCGGTGTAGCTCCACTAGGGGAAGACTTAGAGTAGACACAGCACAGGTGTTTTGTCACCATGTTGTCTGACTCTATCAGAAATGTCTAGATGACACAGTGGTGAAAACACCTGTGCCCTATCTATTCTAGTGCTACCCCTATTGTGAAGATGCATCAGTAGTAGCACAATGATGAAAAACTAGTGTAAAAAAGGTCAGAAGGAGGGCCAAAAGCAGTGTGAAATGGTTGGATTCTCTATCATTGCAAATTAATATGTTTAAACGTAAGAGTAGTGTAAGTGGGACATAAGAGGGCATTGTTCATACAGGGTAAACATACTGTATATGTTTCCGAGGGGTAGCCGTGTTAGTAGGGATCTATAAAAGCAGAAAAGAGTCCTGTGGCACCTTATAGACTAACAGACGTATTGGAGCATGAGCTTTCATGGGTGAATACCCACTTGGTCAGGTATATGAGCTATCACCCACGAAAGCTCAAACTCATGCTCCAATATGTCTGTTAGTCTATAAGGTGCCACAGGACTCTTTGACATTGTATATAGTTAGTCTATGCATGAACTGTTACATAAATGGTATTATTTAAAAGATAGGAAGAGTTTATCATTATTTTCTAAACTGTAAAGAACATAGGTCCCAATTCACATTTGGGAATAACGAGTAATTCCATTGAGTAAAGTAGGAGGAGAACCTGTCCCTCAATGTAGCCTTCGCTCTACAGAGTTTTAGTTTAATAGTCTGATCAAATGATACTTTACCTTGCTGATGACAAAACCATTTAAACAACTTTTTTTGTCATTGTTTAATCTTTTACCTTCAGTAAAAATAACACAAAAATATTGTGACTATTTTTATACTCCTAATTTCACACATTCATTCTTTGTTTAACTGTTACATTTAAGATTTTAATGTCCAGAGTATAATGACTGTTAATATATATTCGTAATGGGGTCAGGATCAGGATGTCAGTTACTGAAAGGCCAAAGACTGCCATTGGATGGAATCAAAAGAAGGTCACGCCAATGTAGTCCCAGATAAAACACAGAACATTCATCATAGACAAATCTGAATTGATCAAAAGAAGAGAAAATATTCTGTATCCAGTGTAGTCTTAGCCTCCTGGAATATGAGCAAACTGAATCCACACAAAGAGATAAAAGAACAACTCATTTTAAAATCTCACTATTAATGTGCAGTTCCATAGCTACAGTTATGCAGCTATTATGCTATAATGTCTTTCCTTCTGTACCAATTATTATTGCCATTATCATGATCATGTCTGTTTCTTTGTGCTGTATCATTTTAAAGAACTTCCTGTGTTTACTTTCTGACATGAAGACTAATCCAGTTCTTTCCCACTTTTTTTTCCTCCTAAAGGAAGGTTACACCTTGACAGCTGCATAATAGATGCATTTTAAAAATGGAGTCCCAGAGAGATGAGGTCAATCTGAAGGCATTAATGTCCTATGAAAGTGGTGAATTGTGTGTCTAGTCCTCATTAATTGAAATGAGAAAGACTGCTTTTATGGCATCTAGAGACGTGACAATCAGGCTGCCTGATCTGCTGGTCTTCCAGCCAACTGATTGGCAGGCTCTAGCTTATTGAAAATTCAGCATTCAGGTTATTAACAAGCACCTTTCTCCATTAATAAGAAAATCCTATCCTGGTAGAAAGGACAGTCATTTATATTCTTATAGTCTGAAAGCAGGGAAATATGTGCCAGTCAAGGGAAAAGGACAAGGAGTGGCAACCTTAACAACTGGAGTTACACAACCGGGCTAGGAACAATGGATTAAATTACAACGTAGAATTGAAATTATTCTGTTAATCAGCTCTGTGTGACCTTTTCTAATGCCTACAGCGGTTAATATAAGGTTTTATTGAAAAATAAGCTTTGTCTTGTTTCTGCAAGAATTTCTATGTGAGGGAAAAAAAGTAAATGCTCAAAAAATCTTGTCCTTAACATACTGAGCAACACAACAGGGGAAGGAGCGGGACTTGCTCTGCAAAAATTACCCCGAGTAATTGGTGTGTGGATGGTTAATGGGAAGTGGAGGAATTCATGGTGTTGTGCAACTTATTGCTCAGTTAGAAGGAGCAGTACATGCTCCCCTTGGGAGAACATATGCACAAGGGAATAACCATATCCCCAAAACAGGAAATCAGGCCACAATATGCCACTAGGTATGTTGGGACTCAATCCAGCAAATGCACTTAAGCATCTGAGTTGTCCTGTCGAAATGGAGGGAACTACTCATGTACTTAAACCAAGATATGGGTAAATGCTTTGCTGGATCAGGATCTTAGTTATTTAATCATATTAACACAGGAACAATAGACTAAAACAATGCCTGGCTTTTGTGCTAAAGAGCTGGGTGAGGAGGGAACTGCACCCTCTTCCTCCTATACATAAGCATTCAGGAATTTACTCTTGTTTATTCAGGTGCAGTTCATAATCCTCCTCTCATTTGTTCCCTAAATCTGACCGCATTTATGAATCAGGAAGGTCACGTATCTGAGATCATGCTAACAGTGGAAACAAAGGGTGAGATTTTCAACAGCACTCTGAGCTGACCTAAATTTGTTCTCATTGAAACCAGTAGTAAAACTCCCTTTACTTAAACGGGAACAGAGGAAGACCAATTCTGAGTGCTTTTGAAAATCCCCTCCAGATTGCTATTGCACAAAAGGGCTCTGATTAACATTTTCTACTCTCAAGAATTTTTATTTATTTGAAAGAGATGCTGTGACATTGGTGATTGCATAATACACCAGGGCTGGTTATTGTAATTCTTTATATCTAGGAATGTAACCACTCGCCCTATCAAAGCTCTAAATGACACAAAATACAGCAGCCTGACTGCTTAGCAACGCAGGTTGCCATGAACACTTCATGTTAGTGTTCCACTCTCTGCAATGGTGCCCCACTGAATACAGTGTCCAGGCCAAAGTGTGTGTTCCCCTGAGCTGCCCCTTGCTACTTGTGTAGTCACCCCTTCTTCACTGATCACAACATCCCATGACAACTGTGCAGCTTAGAGTTTAATGCCAGAAGGTACCGCCAAATCATGTAGTCTGACCTCCAGTATATCACAGGTCACTGCACCCTACCATCCACCTCCACACCAAGCTCCACACCAGAGTTAGACCAAAGTATTATAGCCCTCAGAGATACTAAACTATTGTCTGCCACAGGCAGAGAACAGAAGGGAGTGAGGTGTACCACTAGTGACCAAAAGGAAGAGGCTTGTGAGGACAGATGACAGAACTCTCATAAGGTAAGCCTGCACTGCAATAACAGACCTGCCGCACAGCCACGGCTGGCAACGGTCTAGGGTTGCCAGGTGTCTGGTTTTCAACCGGAACCCCCAGTCGAAAAGGGACTCTCCCCAGCAAATGAGCGAGTGGATGAGGGAGAGCGAGTGACAGAGGAAGGGAGGATGGAGTGAGTGGAGTGGAGCCTTGGAGCAGGGACAGGGCAAGGATGTTCAGTTTTGTGCAATTAGAAAGTTGGGGGACAGCTGACTTGGGCTCACAGGGCTCAGGCTGCAGGGCTATAAAACTGCAGTGTAGATGTTCATGCTTAGGCTGGACTTTGGCATCTGAGACTCAGCAAGGGAGGAGGGTTTCAGAGCCTGAGCTCCTGCCCAAGCCCAAATGTCTGCACTTCAAGTTTTAGACCTGCAGCCCGAGTCAGCTGACCTGAGACTCAGTGCTGCGGGCTTTTTATCACTGTGTAGATGTACCCAGAGGGGCTGGACCTAAACTTTGAGCTCACTCCCACAGTGAGAAGAATGACCGTGGAACTTACCACTTTCAGAACTACTGGCAGGACTTATTTCTTCAATTTAGCATTTAGCATTCTCCCAGTAATTTCTGTACACTCAAAACCACACCCAGACTTTCTCTCACCCACACATATAATGATCAAAGAAAAAACAACAAACAAACAAACAAACAAACCACCACACCTAATCAAGCTATTTCACTTACAGGCTCAGAAAGAAGGAGAGAGAAATTGCTATTTCTATTTTTAAATGCTGGTGAGGCATTCAGATCCTATGGGGATGGGGATTCAGACCTAGAAAGAAAGATGTCACATTTTTGTCTAATTTCTGTAGTAGATCGTACTAGCCCTAGCTGTATTTCTTCTACGGATTGACTGACTAGTAATGTTCTGTACCACAGAGGGTGTCATATCATGTTATGTGCAGAGACCATTAGAATGTTATTTGAATTCCAGTGGTGCTGAGAAATAATGTTTCATGTGTGAAAGCGTGTTTGATTGAGTTGTCAATTGTGAGAGTTTAATGCCAGTTTGCTTCTTATGTTCATCACAAACTCAGGCAAATATAAATATTATGCAGATTTTTTTTCTCTGTGTGTGTGTGTGTGTGTGTGACATTTTAAAAAAAGTAAAATAAACCTTTACTCCAAATATTATTATGTAACACTGATTCCATGCAAAAGGGACATAGGATCTGCTGGCCACAGAATCTGCTGCAGAGATACACCTGCTTTTCCTATATTACTCTACCTACAAAACTCCCAGAAGAATCTGAAGGGATTGATTTCTGAGTAAACATTAATATACGCCTCACTTAGCTAAATAAGAGGTGCAGGAGGATACAATTGTCCTCAGGCATTTGAAAGGTGAATGACCCAGAAGGACTATAGAATACTTAGAATTGTCAAAGGGCTTGTCTATACTATAAAATTAAGTCAACTTTATCTAAATTGACCTCGAGCCCCTGACTTAATGAAGTTGATTGTGCATGGCCACACCATGCTCATTGTCTCAATGGAGTGCATCCTCACTAGCAGCGCCTTCATCGATGCAGAAAGCTGTGCATTGTGGGTAGCTATCCCAAAGTGCAACTTGCCGCAATGTGTTTTGGTAAGTTTGTGCAATGCCTCATGGGACCAAAACATTGTCGCAGGGGAGAATGGGAACATTGCGTTGGCACCACATGATGCACTTTTCTCCCTCCCTTATATCAACAGCAAACAACTCAGTGGTTTTTGCACCTTAAAACTGCCACGTGTATGCCATAATCCCAGAAACCTGGTGCCTTCTCAGCTGTGCACTCTTGCTGTGAGCATCTCAAACACCTTACGCCTTATCCTGCAGTATTTCCAGAGCCAAAATAGGGTGTGCAGCGTGGAACATAGCAATGGCCTGCAAGCAGCCCTGCTGCAAGCCATTGAAAAAAACAACTCACAGTTGCTGCTAGCAGTCACAGAGCAGCTGCACTCTGAGCGTCATTTCTGGTCCCATGAAACAAGCACTGATTGGTGGGACCACATCGTTTTGCAGGTATGGGATGACAGCAGTGGCTGCAGAACTTTCAGATGTGATAGGCTGCCTTCCAGGAACTTTGTGCAGAGCTTTTGCCTGCCTTGAAGTTCAGCAACACAAAAATGAGAGCTGCTCTGGCAGTAAAGAAGGGGGTGGTAATCACTGTTTGGAAGCTTGCAACGCCAGACAGTTACTGGTCAATGGGGAATCAATTTGCGGAAGGTAAATCAACCGTGGGAGCTGCTGTGCTCCAAGTGTGCAGGGCCATTAGTCAACTTATGTGATGAAGGGTAGTGAGTCTGGGAAATGTGCAGGACATAGTGGGTGGTTTTGCCATGATGGGGTTGCAGTGGGGCACTAGATAACACACACAACCACATCTTGGCACCAGACCATCTAGAAACAATGGATTAATCTACAACATAGAATTGACCCTGTTAATCAGCTGGGTGTGAAAAAAAATTAATTCTTGTTGCTTGTGGTAGGGTCACATGCAGGTTGTTGTAGAACCGGCACGTGTGGGGTTCAGCACCAGGATTGTTCGCATCCCTTGCCTTCTGATATGCTTGACGAAGTTCTTTTATTTTCACATGGCACTGCTGTGTGTCCCTCATGCAGCCCTTCTCTCCCATTCCATGAGCAATCTTTTGCATCGATGTCAGCATTTCTTCTGCTGGATCGGCGCTCTGCCTGCACAGACTCTTCTCCCTACACAGCAATGAGATCCACCATCTCCTGTGCAGACGAGGCTGGAGCACGTTTGGGGCGTGTAGTCTCCATGATCAGCTGTGCTCAAACTGGCATGCTCCTGATGCTAATCAAACAGGAAATGGGAAATCAAAAGTTTTCAGGGCTTTAGCAGGGGAGGGGCTGTTTCCTGTGTACCTGGATGCAGTGCAGCAGAGTTTAGACTGATCTCCAGAGTAGTCACAGATAAGCATTGTGGGACACCACCTTAAGGCCAATTAAGTTGAATTACACAACACTGCATCTGCACTACCTCTCACTCAGCCCATGAAAATGAATTAAGCACTACGCCTTTCGCAGAGGTGGATTATAGAAGTCGACATCAGAGGCAACTTAGGTTGACATAAAGGACCCAGTAGTGTAGACACATACATTAAAAAGGTCAACATAAGGCAGCTTCCTTCAACCTAACTCTGTAGTGTAAACCAGGCCTGAACCAGCGGGGGGTAAGGGGGGGAGGTAGTTGGAGGGGGAGAAAGGAGCCACAAGCAGCTCAATATAATTAATCAAAAGAAGCTGAATATGAGCGGAGGGGAGATCATGTCAGTGACTATTAAATAATCTCTCAAGGAAGACAGTGAAAGTCAAATTGTTTGAGTCATTTAAAACTGACCTAGAGAAAGCTCTCAAGAATACGCTGGGTGCCCTATCATGGCCCCAATTCAGAAAACACTTAAGCACCTTGTCATAAGTAGATAGGTAAGGTAAGGGTTAAGTTTCTTTTACCTGGAAAGGGTAACCAAACACCTGACCAGAGGACCAATCAGAGAACTGGATTGTTTTTAAGTCAGGGGCGGGAATTTGTATACTCGGGGTCTTTTTTGTTTTCTCGGCTGTGAGTAAACAAGGTTTCTCCTAAGTCCTTTTTATTTTCAATTATACCAAAAGTCTGTGAGTACAAAGGAACCCCAAAGCAATTCGGCTATGAGGAGCTTTGGGTTGTACGATAGATGTGGTGGCTGTCTTTTGTTGTTTTCTCGGCTGTGAGTTAACAAGCTTCCTCCTAACTGCATCTTATCTCAAGTGTCTCCTACAATCTGTGAGTACAAAGGAACCCCCAAGCAATTCGGTTATGAGGAGCTTTGGGTTGTATTTACATGTATGTGGATTGGTTGGACTGGTTTAATTGGGCTATCTTTTTAAATCAGACTGTTTTTCATATTTTCTTATAAGCAAGAGCCTGTATTGAGTTTCTTAATGCAAGATTATTGTTTTATATTTCTTTCTTTTTTTTATATAACTTTTCTTTAAACGTGTGGAAGTTTCTTTTCCTAGGAGGCAAGGAAGGGAACAGCCAGGCTGTGGGCTATTTTCCTATTGCTTTCAGGGAAAGAGCAGGCTACGGGAAAAGATAAAAAGAATCACCTCTGTATCAGGTACCTGTCTCTCACGGGAAGGCAGGCACGGAAAGGCAAAGCCAAGCTGTTGGCATTTGCATCTCAATTGTCCTGAGGGTAGAGAACGCTTATCTCTTGGGAAGCGAGAGAACCGGTTTCTTGATACTTGCAGCTAGACAAAAGGCAAGCTGGGAAGGAGGGGGAAGGATGTTTCTCCTCTGCTTTAGCATCCAAGCATTGGAATCTGCGTGTCCCACCAAGGGAGGGTTGGACAACCGAGAGAGAGGAAAGGGGTCACGGCCCCCATCAATTCCTGATCTGGTGGCAGCGAGAATATCCAAGCTGGTAGTGAGCTTGGGGGAGTTTCAGGTAAGCCCCCAGATTTTGGACGCAAAAGTCCAGGTTTGGGACAGGACCAGACTGGGGATGCTAAAGTCCAGGTCTGGGACTGGGAGGCTATTACCACACACCTGATAACTTTTCTCTCATTAACTTCACTAGGATTCAAGTGTATAGTTTGCTGATTAAGGATAGGTTTACTCATATGCTTGACATTATGCACATGTGCTCTAACATCAACACACCATCTAGCTTAGAAATGAGATAGGTAACAGACCCCTACAATATTAGACCAGCCTGTCTAACTTCTTGCTAGCACATGATTATTCTCTAGACAGTACATTTAATACCTCTCCCACTTCCATCTAACCATATAAATCCCAATTTTGACACAGGAGAGTATAACAAAATGGTCCACTCCACAAAGGGCCAGGTGGCCTGGGGTCAGCCATCCCTGTTCTGAGACAGATACCCTTTAAGAAAAGGTGTTTGCATCTAGTAGAGGGGATTAGCAGACCCAACTGGGCAGGGGTCAGGTGACTGCCTGATAAGCATCTGGTCTAAGGTTGAAAGGTCTCAGTTTCAGAGGGAGCATTATAGGAAGTGAGTTTGGTTCTGTGGCAAAGCATAGAGCAGTGGGATTCCCAGGCAGATGCTCAGCTGGAGGACTGGGGAAGACCTAGCTCAGGAAAAATTAGCTGTTGAATTTATATTGAACTGTTTTACTTTACTGAAGATTATTGGTACTACCAAATAAATGGTGCTCTGAAGGAAGGGTCTGAACAGTCTCTGGGCATAATGTTTAATCCTTCCTGGACTGGGGACATAAGCTACCACCCTACAGAGAGATTTTCATGTTTGGGGGTGTTTGTGAGACATAAAAACCCTATGATTGGGAAACTTTTTCTGTTTAAGAGGATGGGGTGGAGAAGGAAGATCTGGATTCAGTGGAAGGTAGTTAGTGCAATTTATGTAAATATTAAACTCCTTTAAAAAGACTCCTTAGTAGGTGTCATGATAGTCTAACAGTCAGTATAATTCAGAATTGATAAACTCAAGGTAAGAGACAAGATCCCTAACCCGAAATGAGACAATTGGGTAAAAAAATGTCTATAGGTAACCAAATGGCAAGTGATAATGAAACATCAGCTTGGCCATCTTTCAAATCCTGGGTTTTTTTGGCAGAATGCCATCACATCACATATACATTGATGGAGTTAAGGAGAAATACATTCACCCCTTTAACACTGATTATAGTGCACATTTGGCATATGTGCCATAAGCTGATGAGATAGCAATGTCAGTGGTATCTACACCTGCGATTTTGGATCTCTATTTTGCCATTTAATTTATTTTTTTTTAAAAGAAGACTTTCCTGAAATGCAAGAACGCTATTACTATCTGGGATTTATTTAAACCTGTAATGTTTGCTTCACCCTTTACCTGCAACCAACCCTGGCTATCCTAGGAAAAATGTGGCTTCAGAAATTATTTACTTTCTTAGATATTCCTGTTATGATCAAAACCTTTGTCCTACAGAAACAACTATGAAAGGACAAGCACCTGTGGTGTCAAAAACGTATTCTCAGGAAACAGAATGATGTCCATACTGTAGTATTTAATAAAACTGTGAGAGAGATAGTTAGGAGAAATTAATTCATCAAATAAATGTAAAACTGTTTCAGTAGTGCACACAATCAGCGTCTTAACTTGCCCTGAGTTCATACTCAGAATTCTCACTGACATCCGTCACCACTCTCATTGGAACCAAAGTCCTAGATAATTAAAATCAAGCAAAGATTACAGTATAGCCCATCTAAAATACACAAGCTTAACCTAAATAATCCAAGCAAAAGAGTTTTTTAAAAGGCAGTTTTTGCAGGGAGAAGAAGTGTTATTTCATGTGGAAAGCTAATGTTGCCATGGAAATGATCAACTTCTGAGTCAAATTCAGAACACTTCATTATTTTAACCAAGGGTAGAATTTTGCAATTTTCATCACTAAAATATGCAAAAACGTCTCATGAAATGAAAGCTGGTGGTTTTATACCAGCTCTAAAAATAAGGAGTCATTAAAATAAGGGTCTGATGCTCTCTCAGTACAGTGATTTTGGACAAAATATTTAGTAGCTGTTGACAAAATGTATCAAAGATTGGAGCAATACATCAATTCTTTAAAATCTGGGAAGCTCATGCAGCTGCATAGGAATGAATAAAATTGATATACAAGTAATCAAATGTGACCAAAATGTTCATGCAGATAAATTAAAAAGGATTCAACTCTCCTTTATTTCCAATACTATAATAAATGGCTAATGAAATGGCCATCTCTCAGCCTGTGGATGTAATTCACAATGTGAACAAAAGAATCACTCAGCATGAGTTTTATGAGGTCTGAGAGATATTTTTGCCAACTTTTGCCAATATACAGAGAACAAAGAAAGGAAAATGTATAAAATGGGAATTAAATCAGTAAATAGTAATTGACTAACTGCATTCATTACTATGGATTTATATTTTGAGCTATTAATGTTAGATTCTCTATGATAATATGGCTTGCTATCATTCAGAATAAAAATTATTCAAGCTCTCTATCTATAGTATCTTTGCTTCAAGACACACACAAAAGACACCGGCAAAGATTTTCTAGATAAAGGTATAGTTTTATTAAAGCATCATTTACTTATATCATAATACAAACAAAGAATAAGTTTCCTATACAATAAAAGCCTCATTAAAATAATCTCCCTTGCACCAATAATGGAATAAAAAAAGAAAAAAGCTGTCCATTGTTGGGGTATACCAGACTTTTTAGCCCCAGAAGGCAGGTTGTGGAGGAGGAGCCATACTCTACATTCAAACCAGGGCTGTCCAGCCTGTTAGCCAGTCATGGCCTACAGACTTCAGTAGAGAAGCTGCTTCTATTTCAGCCAGCAGTGGTGTTAGCAAGCAAGCTTCAGCACTGTCGTACAGCCCAAATGCTGGGCTATGGTCACTCTGGCCTTCAATATGTTCTGCATGCAATTGTCTTGATTGTTTCACCAGTACCTCACAGAGTGGTGCATCTTTTTTTTTTTTAATCAGGCCAGTCAGTGCAGACTTCTGCACCAGTGGACAAAATGTTCAACAAGGAAGAAAGAGTTTGCCTAGTCAAGCAGCCCCCAATACCACTTTAAACAACTCCTTGTGCAGGTTTAAAGTCCTTATTCATTGCTATCTCTTCACTCTTTCTGTTCTTTGAAAGTCCTATGATGATGGGAGAGAAGTGATGGGAACAGGTAGAGGATGCTGCTGGGGGCACAAACCTGCACAGAGGCAGTGTGACAATGGAAAAATAAAACTAAGCAGCGTCAATCAGCAGCAGACCAAAAAGACTCCAAACATTTTTGTTTTGGATGAGTTGAAGTCTGCATGCAGCACAAAATTTAACAGTACCACCCATACCTGGAATGCAGATGAGACACTGGTACTGACCAATCCTGGACAAATACCGCAAAGATGGGCTGAACACTTCAATAAGATTCTGAACAGCTCATATACCGCGTCAGCTTCAGAACTTGATAATCTTGAATAACTTCCAACTATCAGTTCCACTATCTGAGAACTAAGGAAAGTTGTCAGGCAAATGTCAAAAGGCAAAATAGTGGGACCACATGGTATTCCAGCTGAGATATTCACAGGTGAGCACTAAGAGATGATCAGGAAGGTCATTAGCCTCTACTTGAGGTTTGGAGAACTAGAGCTGTGCCACAGGAACTTAAAAGGTGCCAACATTATTCATCTTTACAAAAAGAAAGATGCTAACTCAAGTCCTGCAAAACCTGTTAACTGATCAACTTGCAGAGAAGATATTGCCTGAAAGCCAATGTATTTTCCATCCCAGGTATGTTACTTCAGACATGATCTTTGCACTCGGGCAAATAAAGGACAAATGTCAGGAGCAGAGTCAAGACCTATATGTAGTTTATGTTGAGCTTAGAAAGGCTTTTGTCTCTGCAAGTTGAGATGGCTGGTGGACAGTCCTCAGCAAATTTGGTTGCCTGATAAATTTCTTCAAAATTATTACATTTTTTTCATGTAGGAATGAAGGTTTGTGTCCCTGGCCAAGGCTTCCTTTCAGCTCTCTCTTTTGTCACTAGTGGAGTAAAACAAGGCTGTTTTCTTGCTCCAATATTATTTAACATCATGTCTGCAACTGTTCTAATCAATGCATTCAAATACATTGATTGTCTCATTTATATGCAGTACCATAGGGAGGGAGGTGTCTTGGATATGCGTTGCCTGCATGTGGATGGAGGTGCCTTAAATCTGCATCACCTGCATGCAAAGACAAAAGTTATAAAGACAATTATTCATAAATAACTGTTTGCTGATGTTTGTGTTTTATTGGCCCTTAACCTCAGGGACATTCAATTGCTCACTGACTGCTTTGTGCATGCAGCAAAACATTTAGGTTTCATGATCAGCCTAAAGAAGACAGAAGTCAGGGTCCAGCCTCAACCAGGAAGCATTGCAATTACTCCATTTGTGTCAATTGACAATGTATCTCTCATGGTTGTTGACAAATGTTGCTACCTAGGCAATGTTGTCTTACGAGACGCAATAATTGACAATAACATTACAAAGTGCATTAGTCCAGTCAGCAATGCTTTTGGAAAACTTCAGCATGGTGGCAGACTGCAAACAAAAATTAATGTTTACCATGCTGTCATCATCACCACACTTTCTGTGATACATGGACGACTAATCAACACTACATAAAATGCTTGGACCAATTCCACCTTCGATGTCTACAGTGGATAATGGGAATTAAATAGCAAGATTTTGGTTCCAACCACCAAGATATTTGAATGCTGCAACATAAGAGGCATTGAAGCTTTCATAGTAATATCCCAGCTGAGATGATGAAGTCATGTGGTCTCACAGTAAAATCATTAAGGCCATCTTTTATGGAGAATTTAGTGGTAGACCAAAAAGCTGTTATGATGACACTCTCAAGGCTAACCTTCAGTCTTGCACAGTTGCCCTCAACATCTCGAACCAAAATCCAATGGCAGCAGCTCTGTTACCTCGCTGAAAGATTTTGAGAGCTTATAGAATGCTCCAGTCAAGGAAAGATGTGTAAGGCATAAAGCTAAAAGTAGCACACATTCATCTACTATTGTCTCCACCTGTTGCACCTGTGGATGGTGCTTCAGATCCAAAATTGGTCTTTGCTTTCATCTCAGGACTCATATGAAGTGTCTGTAGATCCTCTGTTGAACTCAATAGGAGACTCCATCATCAAAATAATCTCCCTTACTTAATTCTCATGATGACATAGTCAAGGTGGGCTCTTCTCATATTACCTGTTCAATTGCTGCTAAAGGGAAATACTGTCTTTCACTGGCTGCATTGCATTTCTTAGTGGTTCTGCCTTTCTCAGGGCCTGAAATGTCAAAATAATGAAAAATCAAAATGAAATATATATATTTTTTTTAAAAAAGAAAACTTTTGAAAAACTGAAATATCTGTTTCATAGCTATACCTGCAGCATTATAACTGCACTGACATTTTTGGAGAGTAGGGGAGCTTAGAAATATATACTTTTTAAAATTACTATTTTGACCAGTCCTTCCATTACAGGGACATATCAAGGCAGGCATTGAAAGCTTATGTTAGCCATGCGGTTGAAGTAGCCTTTACTGAGCAGTTTCACAGCCTAGATGGAATTCCTTACCTTCACCCCAAACAAAAATACCCAGAACATCTGATTGGTATGATCTTTGGGTTCTGAATTTGGTCCACAGTGCAAATTACTTCACCATTATTCTGTGGTATCTTATTTGTTCCCCCGTTAAACAAGTAATAACAGATGCTTTTATAGACCTGAAGTTTCTGTTCCTGTGTATAAAATGAGGGTTTCTGAGATGCAACCATTTTGGTATTTTATCAAGACATGACAAACGGTGATTTACTGAAACGTGAACAGTTGCACTATACAGTGACAACACTGAATGTTCATGCCATCTACAGAAAATAGGTTAGGGACAGCTTCCAGCTGTTAGACCAGGGGCAGGCAAACTTTTTGGCCTGAGGGTCATGTCAGATTTCAGAAATTGTATGGAGGGACAGTTAGGGGAGGCTGTGGCTCCCCAAACAGCCAGGTGTGTCCCCCTATCTGCTTCTTGCCCCCGATGGCCCCCCTGGGACTCCTGCCCCATCCAACCCCCTACTGTTTCCTGATGCCCTCCCCCAGGACCCCTGCCCGATGTACATACACCCCGCTCCCTGTCCCCTGCCCACCCCTGGAACCCCTACCCAACCCCTCCTCTCATTACTGAATGCCCCCCTGACCTCTACCCCATCCAACCACCCCTTCTCCCTGACCGCCTCCAGAACTCTTGCCCCTGATTGCCCCCCGCTGCCCCATCCAACCCCCCTTCTCTTTCCTGACTTCCCCCCAGGACCCCTACCCCCATTCATCCCCCCCATTCCCCACCCTCTGACCGCCCCAACCCCTATCCACACACCCTCCTGACCACCATCACACCCAAAATCCCTTGCCGTCTATCCAACTCCCCCCCGCCCCCTGGCTCCCTGCCTCCTTACTGCACTGCCTCGAGCACTGGTGGCTGGTGGCGTGGCTAGCCACACCACCATGCAGCACAGAGCACCAGTTCAGGCTGGCCTCTGCAGTTGCACTGCCCGGCCACCCAGAGCATTGCGCAGGTGGCGTGGGGCACTGAGGCTGCAGGGGAGGGGGAACAGCAAGGGAGGGGCTAATGGCTAGCCTTCTGGGCCAGGAGCTCAGGGGCCGGGCAGAAGGGTACCACGGGCCAGATGTGGCCTGCAGACTGTAGTTTGCCCACCTCTCTGTTAGACAGTCTGTATTGCATTGTGTGCTACTAGCAAGCACACATCATGAAATGATGGGTTTCATGATTCTAAGGAAGTAGGGAGAGCACTGGAATATCAACAATGGACTTCAAAAATGCAGACTTTAACAAACTCAAAGAATTGGTAGGTAAGGTCTCATGAGCAGAAAATCTAAGGGGAAAAGGAGTTTGGGAGAGCTGACAGATTCTTAGAGACAATATTAAAAGTACAACTTTAAACTATACCAGTGCAAAGGAAAAATTGGAAAAATAGTAAGAGACCAATTTGACTCAATCAGGAGTCCTTTAATGAAAATGAATCCTACAAATAGCAGAAACATGGACTAATTGCTAAAGAGGATACAAAAGAATAGCAGAAGCAGAAACACGTAGGGGCAAAATCAGAAAGGCAAAGGCACAAAATGAGTTACACCTAGCAAGGGACATAAAAGAGAATAAGATGTTCTTTAAATACATTAGGAGCAATGGAAAGACAAAGGAAAACATAGATCCACTACTTAGTGGAGAAAGAGAGTTAATAACTGGTGATATCAAGAAAGCTGAGATGTTAATGCCTATTTGACTTCTAAATAGGTTAATAGTGACGAGATACTCAACACAATTAATATTAACAACAAGGGGAAAGGAATATAAGCCAAAATAGGGAAAGAACAAGGTAAAGAATATTTATATAAGTCAGATGTATACAAGTCAGCGGGGACTGATGACATTCATTTTACGATACTTAAGGAACTAGCTGAAGTAATCTCAGAACCACTGGCAATTATCTCTGAGAACTCATGGAGGATGGGTGAGGTCCCAGAGAACTGAAGAAGAGCAAACTTTGTACCTATCTTTAAAAAGGGCAACAAAGAGGATACAATGAATGATAGACCAGTCAGCCTAACTTCGATACCTAGAAAGATACTGGAACAAATTACTAAACAATCAATTTGTAAGTTCCAACAAACAGTAGGGTTATAAAAAATAGCCAGCATGGATATGTCAAGAACAAATTGTGCCAAACCAACTAATTTCCCTCTTTGACAGGATACTGACCTAGTGGATAGGGAGAATCTGTAGATGTAGTTCCATGTGACATCCTCATAAGCAGAAATGTGGTCTAGATTAAATTATTATAAGGTGGGTGCCCAGCTAGTTGAAAGGGTAGTTAACAATGGTTCACCATCAAACTGGGAACATGTATCTGGTTGCTACACCCTTGGGATCATTCCTGGGTCCAGTACTATTCAATATTTTAATTAATGATCTGGATAATGGAATGGAGAGTATGCTTATAAAATTTGCAGGTGACATTAAGTTGGGAGAGGATACAAGAACTTTGGAGGACAGGGTTAGAATTCACAACAACCTTGACAAATTTGAGAACTGGTGTAAAATCAATAAGATGAAATTGATAGTGGTAAGACAATTGCAAAGTGCACAATCAAATGCACAACTGAAAACTGGGGAATAACTTGTTAGGTGGGAGTACTGCAGAAAAGGATCTGGGCATTATAGTGAACCACAAATTGAATAAGAGTCAGCAACGTGATGCATTTGTGGAAATGGCTTATATAATTCAAGGGTGTAATAACAGGAGTGTTGTATGTAAGGCACAGGAGGTAAATGTCCTGCTTTACTTGGCATTGGTGAGGCTTTGGCTGGAGAATTGTGTCTAATTCTGGGCACCACACTGTAAGAAACATATGGATAAATTGGAGAAAGTCCAGAGGAGAGCAACAAAATGATAAAAGGTTTAGTAAACCTTCTCTATAAGGAATGGTTAAAGAAAATGGGCATTTTTAGTCTTGAGAAAAGAAGTGATCATGGACTCTCTTACCTTTTAATGATGTTTTATCCAACATATTTTTCTGTGTATTCCAATGCTTATCAGTAAAATTAGGCCTTCTTACAACTTACATATGAAACCCTTAGGGAAAACTCAAGTGTTGTAAGAAGTAGAACTAGCCAGAAAACTAAAAAAAAAAAAATATATATCAAAAAACAATTGTTGAAGAATGGAAAAAATATTTTCCTCAATTTATCATATAATGTTTTTCCTCCATATTTTGCAAAATGTAGTAGGAAGTGAGTAGTGGGTCAGTAACTTTCTTTTTAGTTGGTATACAATAAACATGCAAACTTGGCATTTGTTTCAATAAATGCTTCCCCCCTCCCCTCATGAGACATAAAACAGATATCCTAGCATATGAGTTCACTAAAGCAGTTTTTTATAAGAGTAGGAGTATAAATCCCAGTAATATAGAAAATTTCAATTTGGGTAATTACTGTGACCTTGTCATGGTATGAGCCCCCACTCTGAATCTTAGCGTTCAAAAGATGGGTACCAGCATGAATTCCCCTAAGCTTAATTACCAGCTTAGAACTTGTAGTGCTGCCACCAACCAGGACTTGCAGTGCCTGGTATACTCTGGTCCCCCCCACAAAAAAAACCTTCCCAGGGGACCCCAAGACCCAGACCCCCTGGATCTTAACACAAGGAAAGTAAACCCTTTCCCCCACCATTGCCTCTCCCAGACTTCCCCTCCCTGGGTTATCCTGGAAGATCACTGTGATTCAAACTCCTTGAATCTTAAAACAGAGAGGAATTCACCTTCCCCCCCGCCTTTCTCTCCCCCTCCCAGATTCTTCCTGAGAGAGAGACAGTAATCTTAACGCAGAGAGAGATCAGGATTTTCCTCCCCGCTTCTCTCCTTCCTCCCACAAATTCCCTGGTGAGTGCAGACTCCCTCCACTGGGGTCTTACACAAGATAATCAAAAAATCAATCAGGTTCTAAAAAAGAAAAGCTTTTAGTAAAATAAAGAAAAAAGTAAAAGTTGTCTCTGTAAAATCAAGATGGAAAATGTTACATGGTCTCTGCTTATAGACACCAGGGAGAGTCCTCCCCACAGCACAAATACAAGTTGCAACAGAGATACATCTTCCAGCAAAATTTACATTCGCAAATAAAGAAAACAATCAAAAAGACTAAACCGCCTTCCTAACTGGTACTTACTAAATAGAACAGAAGAGGCTGTTTCAGAAATTTGGAGATATCTGCTTACATGTCTGGTCCCTCTCAGAACCCAGAGAGAACAACAAAAAAACCCAGAAACCACAAACAAAGGCTTCCCTCCACTGAGATTTGAAGGTATCTTGTCTCCTGATTGGTCCTCTGGTCAGGTGTTAGCCAGGTTTACTGGACTTGTTAACCCTTTACTATCTGTTTATGACAGACCTACCCATATTTTCTTTCTACTTTCAACATGTAAAAAAATATTGTTCACTTTCTCTCCTAAAATGCTGCTATATATGGTGCTATTAATATAGCAACAGTTGTTCTCTGATGCATTATCAGAAACTGAGGGTTATAGCAATAAACTAAGCAATCTCTTTCCCTGTGAACTGAGAAGATGACTACTAGTAGGATATAATGCCTGAAGTCACAGGTTAAGTGCCAAGAAGACTGAGTTGGGCCTCTCGCACTCCATTATGACCTTTGATCTCTTCTAGGGGTCTAGCATTTGAAAATGGGTGCTTCTTTTGTAACAACAAAGAAGTCCTCCTTGAATCTTGCTACATATACTATAGAGCACATCTGTTTTGATTTGTTCTGTTCTGTCTTGTTTAATAAAGGAAGTTTTTTACATTGAAGGGTGATTCTATTCACCTTGTTTATTGAGATGTTTTTATGTTTGGGGTTTTTTTTTACATCAATATAGAAACTGTACCTGTATTTCTAAGGCTCTAACACATCTTAGTGTTGTCTCTTCCCTTTCATATTTTATAGTTACATTTTCATTTTCCTAGCTGAAGCACACATGGCTAAGCGTTTGCTTTGTTCTGAATGTCACTTTGTACCATTAACACTCAGAGAGCGTTTCTAGAGGTCATATAACCAGACTGCAGATGGCAGCGGTAAATCCACAGAAGGTTGCAGAATCCTATCTGTAAATGGATCAAAATAAACCAATGTGCAATTGTTTCCCGTGATTGGAAATTACTTAATATTGATTGATGCGATCATCCCATGCTATGATACCCACAATGACATTAGGGTTGATGTCAATCAGTATTGTGCTCCGTATTCCTAGTGTAATTATTTTGTTTATCTTTGGGTATGTAAAAAGATTTTATAAATTTTAATACTTCAATGTAAATTCACACATTCATAATGAGGGGAAAAAACAGTTTAACCATGAATAAAGTCGCTTCGTATTATAGACCAAAACATAATCCTCACTTTGGCTATATCTGAAATATGCAATTTTAAATATATTTTAGAGAATAAGGAGGAGGTTCATGGAACCTGACTTTTTGGTCATCTTCAGATACATTATGGTTTGAATCTCAGACACATAGGTTCAGATTCTGACCTCAGGTACAGCACTATAAATTAGAGCTGGTCCGAAATTATTTTTTAGTTCACAGAAATGTTCAATGGAAATTTTCACATTTTTGACAAATATTTAACAAAAAGTTTTCATCTGAAAAACCCCAGACCAAAAGAATTTTCCATGCAAACCAGAAAAAAATCATTTTGTCAAACCTAATTTTCAGCTGAAAAACAATCTTGACAAAAAAATTTCAAGCAGGCCTAGTATAAATCCACAGATTTCAGTGATGTTACTTTGGCTTTATGCCAGTGGAAATGAGACTGGAATCTGGCCATCGTATGTACTGTTGTAGGGATTATGCTCTGAAAGCTTGCTTACATACTGGTGGTTGTGGTATGTAGCAATAACTCACATTATAAATCTAATAATGAACCAATGGTAATACCCTTTCACTTTCTGTACAGTAGATAATGCTTTTTTGTGAAGATCTGGCAATGCTTTATAAACAAACATTAACTGAGTCTCACAATAGTGTGGTGAGATAGGTCATCATTATTATCCCCATCCTATGGATGGAAGAAACTGAGAAACACTTCACAGAGTGAATCAATGGCAAACAAGTTCACACTACATTTCAGGAGTAGAACCTAACATCCCTGACTCCCCAGTACATATACAATAAGTTAATAGTATTAGTATTGTTCTTGTATTTAATTTTAAAGTAAACTATTTCACAAAACAAGTAAATATTCCAGGAGAAATCCTGGTCCCACTAAAGTCATTGACAAAACTTTGATTGACTTCAACAGAGTCAGGACTTCACCCTCCTAGTCCAAAGCTGTCCAAAAACATATATAGTCTACACACTGTCCACATGCACAGAAAGATACAGTCCCTGCTTAAAGAGTGTACAATCTCACTTGCAGCCAAATCTCTTTTAATATTTAAAGGCAACAAGATTGACTTCTCAGTAAAATAAGTTAGTGGTACAGATATATAACTCGGAGAGAGACAAATAATGGTATATTTGAATACAATGAGAATCAATAACCCCTCACCAAAATCTGAAGGTTAAAAAAGCAGTTAGCAATGGCAATAGGTATATGAAATACCTATTGGAGGTGGGGGAGGTAATTCTGCAGCTTTGATAAAATGAGAACTATCTGGATTTCAGGCTCCACTTCTTCCTGCTGCCTCAGGCTTTGTTGCAGGGGCTCTCTGTTGAAGTGAACAGTGTTTTCCAAGAACCAGATGTATCTCTGGGAAGCATGTATGCAGTGATGCAGAAGCAATCTTATGCTCTACTTCGTTATCTCAGTTAACTATAAAAATGCATCATTGTAGAAGAGAATTGGTATTTCACCTCTGCAAGTGTGGTTCACCTATAATAGTATTATATGGCAGGACATCTGGAAAATACTGATCATTTCAGTACAGAGGCACTGCAACAAAGTGAACAGGCTTAAGCCAACAGGAATAAGCAAAGTCCAGACTTTCAGTCCAGATTTTCCAAGACTCATAATTGTGCAATTTTTCATTTTAAAGAAAATCACCACTAACGGCAACTTACAACCATGAGAGCTCTTCACATGCAGTGGGTTGAAGTGGGTATTCACTCATGAAAGCTCATGCTGCAATATGTCTGTTAGTCTATACGGTGCCAAAGGACTCTTTGGTGCCTTCACATGCAGTTACCTTTCAGACAAGTTTTTGTTACCACTGTTTGACCCGGGCCATACTAGAAGGTATTACACATTATATCATATATGAAGATAAGGGAGTTATGCTAAATTGTATAATTGTGGATTGCATTATGCTTTTCCCAGAATGCTATCCATTCTTGTTCACTCACTCTAAACTAAGATATATGCCATAACACTTTCTAATAGTTGAACTCAGCTCTTGGCACAAATAAGAACAAAACCACTCAGAAACAAGATGTATGAATAGTATGTCCTGGTGCAGTTACCAGGTGCCTCCAGATCCCATTGACATCTGTAATGTAGTATACACAATAATGAAGAAGAAGAAAGGTACGGACAGAAGAACTATATAAGGAATTGGTATGAATTGGTAGCCTGAGTCTTGGGTGACATGTAAGGGGATTACTAGCTTGTAAACAGGTCTATTATAAATGCAGGTAGTCTTAAATGCATATTTTTGAAGCAGACCTTCTATGCAAGGTGAATGCTGTAAGGTTACTTCCTGGAATGGGTGGTACATAGCTCTTCTTTTTGTATTTATATTATTTTATCTTTGACTAATACACTAACAAAGCTTGGCTATTTGGTCTCTCAAATATTTTTAATATTGAACCATAAATGTGGTCAATTACTTATCTATACCTAGTTGACAATAGTTTCTGAACACAGTTGTAACTGCGTTGGGCATGGACATGAATTGTAACACAACCATGTGAGGCTGAAGCAGTATGATTTCAATTCTGATATTCTGGTCATACTTAATCAGTCATTTTCTGTAGGCCCTTTTTTGATTCAGACTTTTGTGTTCTTATATAAGAACATATTCTCTATCCCAGTTCAGCTTTTCTTTTTATTTGAACCTCCAACAAGGTTATATCCCTCTGCCTGCGATGATCTTTTTTGATGAAAATGATTATGATGTCCCAAAGTTAATGTTTTATGTAATCCTTGTAGGATCAAGTAGTAAGAGAAGGTGTACGAAGTAGGTACAAGTTCAAATACAGGCTGCTACAAGAATTAGATTAATGTATTAAAACAAAGAAAAACAAAAAAACCTGCTAGGCAGAACAATACTACAAATATTTCCCCCCTCAATTTGTGTGTGTCTGGGCAGGAAAGGGGTATGAAGAGCCATTCCTTCCTACTTTCAATCAAAGGGTGGGGAGGAGGTTTGGAACTGCACAGCCACTTCTGCAGCTGGATGACCATGAAAAGGGAAGCATTACACTTCTATCTGCCAATCACCTGGGGCTCTGAGGCTATGTCTGCATGGGATTAAAAACCCTCAGATGGCCTGGATCATCTTATTTGGGCTCGCAGGGCTGAAAAACCACTGTTTAATGTTCAGGGTTGGGGAACTTGAGCTTTGGGACCTGTGAGGGTAAAGAATCCCAGACCATGGGCTCCAGCCCAAGCCCAAATGTCTCGAAGGCGATTTTTAGCCCCTCAGCCCAAGCCCAGCAAGGCTGAGCCAGTTGACCCAGGCCAGCTCTGGCCATGCCAGGGATCTTTTATCCCTGTGTAAACGTACCCTGAGAGTCAGACTGGATGCTTTTCATTTTGTGCATATAACTAGTGATAAAGGTTCTGTAAGTCTAAACAGGTCTTCGTGTATAACTGTGCAAACCCGTCACTTTCAAATTATGTCCTGTGCAAGGCCATTGGCTCCAGTAACTTAGTAAACAATTCTATGGATGATGTAAAACAAATACCAATGGAATCCTTAGCTCAGTCTGTCGTAGTTTCGTTCTGTTGTGCTAATGGAAATGACTAACACTAAGCAGATATGATTCTAATATGCATAGGATGAAATTCACCCAGCTGCAGAGGGCCAGCACAAGGGTTGAACCAGGATTGAACTGAAGAATAATCCTGTGTTAGCTAACACCTTGCACTGGAGAGAACTTCATCAAGAGAAAATAGATCAGTTTAGTTAAGCAGATGTCATGTTTACGTTATCACTTTTCAGAGTAGAACTACACACGTAAATCTGCCTCTCATTTTCTTTCATTACCAAAATGCTGGTTACGGCCTATAATTAAGCCCCCCCAAACACACACACCACTTCTAATTGAATTTCCTACAAGATAGTACCTAAGTGACTCGACAAAATGGAAAGAGTTTAAATTCATCTATTGCCACAATGGCTTGAGACTCACGAGAAAGGTTCACAGCAGAAGAAAATTATTGTGTTTGCCAGCAAACCCTTCTCTTTTTTAAAGTGAACTGCAGTTCCTTCAGAAGTCTGCCACATGGCTGCTTTTAAGATACAGAGCAGCCTACATGCACAGCAAGATATCTTTTTGATAATTCACAGTAAGAATAAATGCTGAAGTATCTGGGTAGAATGTCAAGGTTGGAAGGGATCTCAGGAGGTCATCTAGTCCAGCCCCCTGCTCAAAGCAGGACCAATCCCCAGATCCCTAAATGGCCCCCTCAAGGATAGAACTCATAATTGTGGGTTTAGCAGGCCAATGCTCAAACCACTGAGCTATCCCTCCCCCCGGGTGGCATGGGGCAAAGAGGCTGACATTGGAAGAAGGGGACGGGCATTAGTTTATGAGGGAAAGAAATGCTCAAATAAGGTGCAAAACTCATCTAACAGTAGGAATACTTGTTACATTAACAAGATTTACTGACAGATTCCATCTGTGCCTTCCCACCAAACAAGGTCACTCAGTCAGATCCTAAGGTGACTAATGAGTAAAGTGCCAAGTCTCTGGAGTGATAATGGAGGTTTACTCTGACTTACGCCTCAGGCACTGGCAATATTTTTAAGTTCTGAAAAATAAAATAAGGTAGAGAAAAAAGGTCAGACTTTTTATTGAGCCAATCCACCTTGAGAAATAGCAAGATATGTGTGCATGCCTGGATTTTTTCCCCCTTCCTGGTGATTCACATCTCATTTTCACCTCTTTCTTTAACGTGGTCCTTAAGGAATTTCAATGTCTGTACCTTGGTCATTCATTTCTCAGCTGCATCTTGGCTAAAGGATCTCCTGTTGAGCGGCATCAATGTCAATTGTATGTACCATGGCTTTTCATTTGGCAAGAGATAAGCTTTGTCCATGAACAAACCATCACCTATGGCCAAACCATCAACAACCTTGCCTGCTATATTTACATACTCTTTCAATACAGATATTCCATTACAGTCTATCTGATCATTAACGTAATGAGAATGTTTATCTAACATTTTGTTAACACAAGATCTGACAAACAGCCACCACTAAATGTTAATATACAATGTGAAATGCTACCTCCAGGAAACATAACATACTAAGTAGCACAATAAATATAGGATATGCATGCCTACAGCCCTAATGCAATGTGTCAGGAAGGCAAAGCTTGGAAAAGTTGTAAAAAATGAAAGATGTGATTAGTGTCTCATCAGCAGGAAAATGACAAGCAAAGAAAAATGATGAAAAAGACAAATTAAAAACAATGGATCTGAGCAGGTTCAGTGAAACATACGCCAAAGCCAGATGCTTCTGAGATGTATCGAGTGTTTGTACCTTCTGAAAACAATGTTCCATATGATGTTGTACATGTTGGCTATTCCTACAATTTCATATGCAACAGTGAGGTGGGCAAGATGTTTGTCAGAAATTTAAATTCTTCCACTACTCTTCAGATAGATGGGTGAAACCTATTTCACCTTATTGTATGTTTTTATACTATCTCACATCACTCTAGAACAGTTCGAGTCCTGGTGAATAACACAAAATCCATGCACTTAAGATGGGAATCTGGTATTTTCATTCATCTGGGGAGACTACTTTCATGCTTAGTCTAATATAAAATGGAACAATATTTAAAAGATCTTTGGGAAAACATTCCCAGTAAAGTGCTCATATATAGTGGGAAGTTTCAGCACTCTGTAGGCAGAACATTTGTACGATTATGCATGGTGAGGATCACTTCTGTGTGTGTGCAGGCACAGTCACACACTTGCCATGCAGGTATAGTTCTAAAAGCAAGGGTGCCTGAGTCTGATTTCTCTTATGCTAATGTAACTCCATTGCCTTCAGCGGTTGCATGTGATTTATACATGTAAATTGCATAAATGACATCAGAATTCTGACACTCATTGTGGAATCCACCAAGAAAGTAATTTTCAAGAAAAGCATGATTTTCTTTTATAAAATACCATTGATCAGAGTCTGGAATCATGGACTATCAGAAGTACATGAATACTGGGAATCCAGAAGTTGATGAGCAAGTTAGAAGTCTACTCAGATGACCGTATCCCACAACTCTCATTAGTATCTGTAGTTTTGCAACCAAGTTCATAGAGATCCCTCTATTTCAGTCATCACCACCAACCTGCACATATATTTGCATTGACTAGGCATATCTGACTTGATTTGAATTGTCAGATCCCCCATCCACAAGGAAAGGTACAAAATAGGAAGGGTAATTTCTTTGCATGAAAATCACTATTTCCAATTTTATAAAATATCCCTATCAATCGTAGCCTCCTTATGTTTCAAGTTCTTGTTAGGAAGAGTCAGAACCTCTCTAGATTCTCCAGTCACAAATGGCAGGTCATTAATTCAATATGAATTATACTGAGACAGAAATCAGTTTTTCTCACATGGATTGCACAGTTGTGTAGCCTCCTGTCATTTGGTTGAATATGTTTACAAAATTGAAACCATGACCACATATCCATGTATTACCTCGGTAATCCATTTCTTGTTAGTGGGTGACTGACATGATTAGACATCCAGAAAAATGAAGAATGAATACTGTAAAACCTCAAAATTAAAAAGGGAGGATTTCCATCTTGTAGATGATCCATTGACATTAGATCATTAGAATATTTACAGCTATGTGTCATATTATACATAAATGCAAGGGGGAAAGAAAGGTTTTAATTGATTTAATGTTTTTTTTATCATCTCATAGTTCTTATATTAAAAACCTGATACTTATTTACTGAAATGTCAATTCCTCCTATCTCTAATTAACTCAAGCAGATTGCACAGTATTTCACAGTTGATATTCAAAGCAGTCTATGTCCCAGTTAATAATCTCATCATTACGTACACCAAGGATTTTGCCCTTAGGTCAAAGGAGTCAAAATTTGCAAGTATCAAGGGCAATTTGTTCTCTCGCCAGTCATTTTCCATGTGTGTTAGTAATGATTTTTTCTCTTCCAACATTCCCCATGGTCACAATTTCCTGAAGACTAGACACTACTTTATTCCTTTCCAGGAGGTCTATCTATCTGTGACCCCATGCCCTTAAGACTGGTCTTGGTCATCCATAACCACTGCTCCAAGTGTTCCTGCAAAGTCTGACAAAAATGTAGACAGTAATCATACCACTAATATTGCCTTCTGGATACTCCCCAGTTACCACTGATATCTCACTAGATCCTGCTGTTTGCTCTCCTGAGAACACCTGTTTCTCTTTTGGTCCCTTAAAATGACTGGCTTCAAACAATACAGACTGTTTCCATGCTCTAACTAATCACTTGAACACTGTTGGATTTCCTTCTAACTTCTCAGCCTTCTTTGTCTTTTTTTGAGTTTTCTCTGTCACTTTTTAGCACAAAAATAATCTTTATATATAGTAACAATCCTAATTCTGGATAAAAGAAATGAAATTATGGACACAAATATTTGGGCTTTCCACCATTCTGAATTCCAGCAGCTCTTTCTGAAATACAGCAGTACATCCTGATTATGACTTATTTCTCCCCCATCCGCACCTTTCTACCCACAACTATCATCAGCTAAGTTTTATTACAATAGTGGAAGACCTACCTGGCAAATAGAAGCTCATAATCTGCTTTCAGGAACTGAGTTTCAGAGAACTTTTCCTACACACTAGCTTTGTCTGTCTGTCTGTGTGATTGTGATGAGGGTGGGAAGACAGACTTTCAAGAGCCATCTGATTTTTTTTTATCTAAACTACAGCATGGCTATATTTTTTTTTTATTAAATTCTGTACACTGGTTTAAATGTGAGAATCCTATTGATTACATCACTATTGAATTCTATATGGCACTTCTCATAAGGAGGAACCAAACAAGCAACTCTCCATAGCTTCTAGTGTAGAGTCTTATATCTTAGATGTCCTCTGTAGTAGGAGTATATCCTGTATGTGCAAAAAGGATAGTTGAACAATCTAACAGGTTCTTCTATCCCTATTATGCTTTTGTGATCCTAGTAATCTCAGAGGAGTTCAAAGCTGACCGTTCATTCATGTATGATGTACAAGTCTGAAATTCCTGCATAAAACTTTGTCTTCCATACACTTATTATTTGTATTAATTTCAGTAGCACTTAGAGACCTGAACTGAGATTGGGGACCTAGTGTGTTAGGTGTGTACATAGTCTTTCCTGAGTTCCAGCACAGTTATGAACATCTGACAATCCTTTATGCCAGATCTTTTTTATTTTTTTACTATTTAGCACCCTCTAGTTTCATCTGATGTGCTTCCTACTGATCTAATTTTTCCTCCCACTTTCCCAATTTTAAAATGGCTTTTAGCTCCTGAGGCCTGAGAACATTATTTTATTAAATAATTAATGTAACACATAACATTTTGTATTTGAAATTATATACTACAAAAAGGAGAAAGAAATCCTTCTTACACACACAGCAGCTGTTTTCTAAATTCTGTCAGCTTTAACTATGAAACATGAGCTAAGATAACATAATTTAATAAATGGCATTAGTTGACATATGCCGAAGAAGAGAAACAATGGCTAAAATATTTTTTTTAAAATGACACGGGACCAGATTACAACCTTACGTTCATTGCAGGTCCTTTCAAAACAGTTCATTTAAAGTGAAGGCACTTGTGCTCCTGGCTAATGACACATTCAACAATTACTGTATGTTTCTTACCGTGTTAGCATAATTACTATTCTGGAGCAGCAGCATAGAAAACTAGGGTATTTACACAGATAGTTGTTAGAAAAATACATATGAAAAAGTGATGGCTCTCAAACGTTTCTGTACTTGCCTATGATAAAACACACTAAAAAAGACTCATGAGTGGATAACATATATTCATCTGGCAGATATATATCTTGACAGTTTCTTGAGATTCTCCATGTCACTTATTTTGTCTTTCAATAAAAACTGTCCTAAGCTTGGGCAGTTCTGGAACAAACATTAACATATAAAGACAAACAAAGGAAACATTTTAAACTTCTAGTGAGATAGCAATTTATTGGTTGTCTGCTTCTTCTCAGATCTTCACGGTATAACGCCCAGGTAGGTAGACTCTCTCTGCCATGCTCACTGACTGATGGATTTTCATCAAGTTTTATCACTGGCTGGATTCAGCTGCAATTCTAGATAAGTTTCACTGGGAGATGGGCCAAATAAATGAAGAAAAGTATGTGTGTGATAGGGAAGGGAGCAAGAAATGGGAGGACAAAAAACTTTTTTACGCATAAGTCTTAGGCTTCTCAGAGACATATGGGGCTACATCCTCAGCATAGCGTAAATTGTCATAGTTCCATTGACTTCATTTAAATCAGCTGAGGCACTGCCCTATGATAATTTTTTTACACAGATCTTTCCTAGCAGTTAAGGACCTCCAAGCACAGCCCCTGAAATTCACATTTCCGTTAAGGATACTGGAACATTTTAAAAAGATGCTGTCTGCTTGATACATCTAAGTGAAATATCATCTTCAGGAAAAGGTCCTATTATATTTGCCAGATGGTGGTCATATATATACTACAGAGGACTTAACTGATTAACAGAATCCCCCATCTAATGACTTTGACTCATTTCTGCATTCTGTCCTTTACCATTACTCAAACCGATGCTTTTGTGGTATATAGGCAGACACATTATCATATCATGTTCATTTAAAAGGCACTGATTTACAAGTCACATGGTGGGAGATATGTTTGATATCATGTTTATGTTGTTCTTTTTGCACAAAGGAAAGCTGGAAGATAATGTCTGTAAGAGGAAGTGTTTGTAAAAACAGTTATATAAGTAAAATATTTTGTGTGTTAATTGTGTAACAACCCCTTTTCGGGAAGACTTCTTTAACTGGTGGCATTTACAGTGGCACCTATTTGAATAAAGCACTAAATACTTCAAATTTCACTTAATGACTAAAAGAGTGACATGTTTTGATGCAGGATTTACCACCTGATCATGTGGTACAATTAATATGCCCAGCACAGCTCAAGATGTATGTGTTCAAAAGCAGCTTTAAACCATTTTTGTATTCACCTCCTCCCCAATCCTGGGCCCACTGGAACAGATTCCTGAAGAAATTAGAGGATCCTCAGATCTGCTCTATTTTACTTCACCTGCAACATAGCCATAAGGGTCATTCTACAACTGGAAGTCATTGGTGTGTAAGGAAATCATTACCCACTCCCATTTTTCTAGAGCATGCTCACTGTGCTGGTGACCAGCAGATAAATGGCATAATAATTGCTATGGCAGCTCTGCACCAACTAAAGATTCACCTAATCAAGGGAAGATCCTTATGTGGCTAGATAAGCCATCTTTAGTGCTGTTTTGCACAACCAGAATGGTGCAGATGAACCTACAGTCCCAGAGGATCTGGTCCCAGAATCCTTTAGAATATATGATAAATCAGATAATATATATGATAAATCAGAGACATTTGGCAAAATATACAAAAGAAAACTGACAAATATTTTCTTTTCTTTTGCCGCCATTGAGCTTACCTTCTTTTTTACTTAATATATATTTCTACCTATATTGTATTTTTGAGGAAATATACCATTTTTTTAAAATAAAAGATAATAGAAGAAAGGGAAAGTTGAAATTATAAATGCGTGGACTGAGCACTGAAATATTATACCTGAGGTACTTTCATGTAAATTACAATTATCCTTCTGTTTTTTATGGCTACATGGGACCAGAAGGGTCATGAAACTTTTGGTTTGGTTTGGTTTTTCATAGCATGGAGACACAGTATGGAAAAGATGAAAAATTGCAATGCTCCAGCTCCTCACCTGATGTAATTTGGTGTAGTTCCACTAGGGGTGGCTCTATGTATTTTGCCGCCCCAAGCACGGCAGTCAGACAGCTTTCAGCGGCATGCCTGTGGGGGGTCCGCTGGTAACATAGATTCGGCAACATGCCTGCAGGAGGTCGCCAGTCTTGCGCCTTTAGCCCCACCGTCGAATTATCTCCAAAACCGCTGGACTGGCAGACCTCCCACAGGCATGCGACCAAAGGCAGCCTGACTGCCGCCCTCACGGCAACTGGCAGGCTGCCCCCCACTGGTGTAAAAGAAGCAATACTGATTTACACAGGCTGAGGATCTAACCCAGTATAGCTACCTATGAGTATAGAAAATGAGGAGCAAATACACAGTTACCTTGAAATAAACTTTCAGAGACTTGAGGAGCCATCTGGGATTTTTTTTAAGGTGCCAAGACATCAAAACAATAAACGTTCATTTGGAATATTAAAAAACAATAGCACCAATGTCCTTACAATCTGTAACTTATTCACAAATTTGAAGATATCTTCATGCAAATCAGTCACTCCTCACCATGGCAGAGAAGTGTCAAGGTAGTCTGGGTATTACACTATGAAGAGCTATCAAGATGCAATAAATTGCAATCTACGGTCTATGTGGAAGTGCTTCCATTCTTCAGCTTTCACATGTTAATGCTCAAGCCAAAAATAGTCACACCTGAGAAATCTCTTGAATTATAGGCCTGATAATATGACGTATGTGGCTATTCCTATTTAAATACAGGAGAGCAGCCCACATTTTTATTATGACATTAATAGTTCGAGGGAATAATCTGTGAACAGGCTGCTCTGATGCACTCTGAATGACTATCCAACAAAGCCTGAAAGAGTCCTAGTTGACAGTAGATTTAAATCTTAAGTAAGTAGAAATCCAACTATATCTATCAGGATTGCTTATAACTTCAAGACTCTGTTTTCCATTTTGCTTCTGACTATTTAACACACCTGAAAGTTTTCTGGCAATCACAAATCATTTCAATTTTAGTACAGCTGTCAAGTGAACAAAGATCCGCTACTGTCAAAGAATTATTTGGGGGTGGGGAGAGGAGAATAAAGTGATTGCACAGCTATAGCACACACGGCTATATCTGTTTATTTTGGGGCAATTGGAAACCAGTCCCTGCAAAGCTACCAATGTTGAAAAATATGTAAGTCAAATATTCATTGGATATGTCCTGTAGTGAAAATACATTGTAACAAGGGCTAGACAAGCCTCAGGGAGGTCAAGATTTTTTCAACTCTTTGAAACATTATTTGAGTTGACAAACCTAGGTTGAGTCTGAAAACATATTTTCCCTTTTTCTTTCAAGAGTAATTAAAACCAGCTGCATTTTTATATATTTCATACATTTTACCCAGGTTTTCCTTATGACCCTTCCTCTGTCTTCCGATCAAATGCAGTAAGTAGCCCATTTTTATCAAAGACAATATATTATAATTTACCCCAGAGAAGCCACATTTGATGCTTGCATAATGTATGAAGGGCTATATTTTAAGTTATTGAAATATAGAATGGGCTAAAGAACAACTGTTAAAGATTATCCCTTTTTCTCATATGTAGGCTACTTTGTCTGCATTGGGAAATAACCAGTTCTTGTTTTATAACCTTATTAAAACACTAAGCAGACAATTGTAACTCAAAAGATAAGTTTAAGCAAAAAATGTTACTATCTAGGTGAATTTAGTTCTCCTGACTTAATTTACATGAAAAATATTACAATGGTCAAATTGCTACTATAGCTAGTGAAATACAACCAATAAGTCAGTGATTCAATTTATTTGGCTTGCCAGTTATGACAATTAGTAATTAAATCATGCTGAGTAAGTTAAGAAAACAATAATTAAAGTTTTATAAAAAGGTTGATAGAAGAGTCCCTTTTCCTTTAACTTATAAATTTAACTCGTCTGTTGAAAGCAACAACTGTTACTTTGCATTGTTTTTAAGAAAGTATAATTCTTAAAATGATTTCCTAGTAGCATAATCTGCATCTTTGCACACAGTGGGACTTTGATCTTTGCCTCTCTCTGCATTACATCTCAGATGTGGCTTAGTCAGTGTTTGCATTCTTCATTTCTCCTTCTCTAGGTGGGCACTCCAGGGGAATGGAGAAGGACAGAGGTTCAATCCTGCTCCAACCAATCTTGTTGGTGCAGAACAGTCCGACTCTTCCCATTTTTCCACATAGTTGACATCGTTTGAAGGGATCAGTAATTCCTCTACTCCTTGCTAAGGGACACTCTTTCCCAATTAAGGATTCTAGCACGTTGGTATAGGTCATCTGGGACCAATGACTTGATATCTTCATTTTGGAATTACATTAAAGGTTCCAGTTTAGAGTGTTACATATGTTGTAACCCAATTCGTTACCAGTTGCAAACAGGTTTTCTTGACAACAGGAAGCAAGATGTTGCCATGTGATAAGGAAATGTGAGCCAAGCTTCGGCTTTAGATCCCAGACTCAAATGTCTTGATTGTTTGAATACAATTCACGGCTTATTCAAGCAGGTGAATTTGCTCATTTCCACACATTTTCATGACAATGAGTTAATAATGACCTAGGGAAATAGCCTAGAAGTGTGGTAGCAGCTAGGACAAATAGATAGACATTATCCTGATGACCCTTTGCCTACATACAAAAAAACTGCTTTAAGCATTTCTTAGCAATACTAACATTTGTTATACATTTGGCCATCCAAAGTCACTCAGGCCTGAATCCAAATATGGCCTATATTCCTTACAATAATCTGAGTCTAAATTTATTGTTGTTCTTGCTATTTGTTATTTACTTGGATGTAACAAATGTCTGTTACATGTTAAATGACAAGACCATCCTTGTTCAATGTTCCTGTGAAAAATTAAAGAAATAAAGACCTTTTCCCATTAAACCAGAAATCCATTCTGATCATTCTGTTTTTAAGCAAAGATAACTTTAGCTATACATCAGGTTTAATGAGTCCTTTGCATTCTGCCTTACAGCCAGTTATTGGTACCTTTTCTTGTATTTCGTCGTGTTTGAAACCAAGTGTCCAGAATCACAGGGAATAAAATTAGATGGTCAAATCTTTGATCATTAACCTATATGTCATTATTAGATTTAAGTGCAGATAATTTATTGCTTACAGTATAACTAACGATTTTACTTTGGGAGAAAAAGGGATTGCACATTGTTCTGCTTCAATTAACAGCTCATAAATAACTGGTGTGCATAAATATTTTACAGCTGAAAATTGTAGCATGGGACAATTTTTGATCATGCTCTCAAAACAAGTCTAATACAAAATAAAGCATGAAGAAGAAATCTGTTTGCGGGTACAAAAACATCTGTCTCAGACCTAACAGAAATGTGCTTGGGCCGAGAACCTTTTAAAGCTTTCAGGCAAGTAACAATTTGTATTAATACATATAATGCTGGTAAAGACAGACCACAGATGCTGTGGCTTCCTGTATCTCTGCAATGGGCCACTCCAAATCCTCAGCATGGCTCTAGAAAAGTGAATGGAGTTTTCCTGATTTACTTCAGCTAAGGATTTAGTCTCAGATCTCAACACCTTCAGATTTATGGAGGTCTCAAACTCAGCCCTGCACGTTGCATTATTTGATACTCTGTAAGTGCAGGTGTTTTCAGATACTCATTTATTTTAGGTTTTATAGACACTGGTGTAAAAAGACTAGGAGGGCTTGAGACTGGTGTCACCTTGGACAATGTTTTCAGGATATGTGCCATATTGATCAATATGGTGAACTATAGGGGCAAATTTAAATATGTTTATTGTTACATCAGAAATGGCAATTGGTGAGTCCTGAAAGGTTTGAAGATCAGCCTTGAACATATTTGCCTCTTTCTGGATGGCTCTAGATGCCTCTCTCAGACATGGATCTCTCTGGATGGCTCTGCCTACACCTTCTAGACAGTTTGCTCCAACAGACCAACAAAATGGTAGGAAACCACCCACATTTATCCTCTCACCTCTCCTTTTCACTCATGTGAATGATACCCAGATCTGTGTTTTTCTAGAATTCAGAAACAAAGAGAGGCTCTTGTTAGTCCCTCTGACTTCACTGCAGTTGCATTAACTGAAATGGGATCTCAGTTTGATCCATTGGGATTTATACTGTATTTACTCACTGGAAGAAACTGACACATGTATCGTGTATATGAGCATAAAGCAGGATAAGATTTGAAAGTTCAACATTCTCCCTGTCACGTTGTATCTGATTAACGTCATCATCATGATTTTAAGAAAATTTAAGATGTATCCTGCTAAAACAGCCAACCTATTTCACAAGTAATATTAACAGTATTTATTCAAAGTGAGCCCTATCCTGAGGTGTATAGGCACCCTCAGCATGGGAGCTGAAGGCACTCAGCAACTCAGAAGACTTGGACTTAATGTTTGATGAATACATTAACAAAGAAACAAAGTGAAAACCCTTTTGAAACCTAGGAAATCATCTGAGACATTGAATTTTACTAGTACATCATATAAGAAGAATTGTTTACTGTGATGTTTTTAGTGTGGTCCATGAAAGAGAATGGATTGAATTAATTAGCACTTTATTACTTACCTCAGATAGTTCATTCAAACCTCTGTTACACTCTGATACATTTCGAACTGACCATGGTACAGTATGATATGAGTGCTGAATCCACTAATTCTACCCGCTGTACAACATAGACTTCTCTACACACTGTTGCTCCGCTCCCCATTTTATTTTGTCATTTTTTTTGTATTTTTGTTATTCTTTGACTTTGATGTGATTTTTTGTGTAGGCTGTTGGTGGCCTGGGTTTTAAAATCCAATCAAACGTATCTCTAATTAATGCACATTTCCCATTCAGGTCAGCAATCTGCATAAATTCCAGTCTGAGTGCTTTGCCAACTCACTGAGCCAAGCCAGCACAACCCTCTTGGAGTCAGTGGTGCCATGGGGTATCAGTAGAGGATCTGCTCTATATTTTGTCTAAGTTCATACTTTTATTTTAAGTTTTTTTAAGACAAGCAATTTACAGAAATAAAAAAGTAAGTTCAAATTAAAACAGAAATTCAGATTAATTTACTTTAATCATCTCAAATGTATGACTTCTGACTGGTCAATATTTATTGCACATCTTACAGTGTGTCAATACAGAAGATATGTTGTGATTTTCTTGGGCACTATCCACTATACAAGTGACTTACTCAAAGTGAGTCCCAGTGCAATGCTCATTGCCAAAGGAAAATAATTTCTTATTGTGTGTTATTATTCCTAAGAACCAATCAGAAAGCAGAACATTTTCTTACAGCATGAACTTGATTTGTGATCAAGACATATAAATCCTCAAAGAGCAAAATATAATCATGTTCCAACAATCAGATACATAGTGAGCAATGTCTGCTTCAAAACTGCCTACTTGGTAATGGTGCTCAGATTCCATTTCTATTATTTGTATTAGCGTAGCCCTGATAATGGACTAGGACCCTATTGTGCTAGGCATTGTACAAACACATATGATCCCTGCACCAAGGTAATCTAAGAATAAGACAAGAGACAACAGATGGATATAGACAGATGAGCAAGTTGAAGGAAACACTGAGGGTACGTCTACACTGCACGATTATTTCGAATTAGCTTAAACCGATATTACAAAACAGATCTAATAAAATCGGTTTAGCGCGTCCACAGTGGGATCACAAAATCGATTGTTTGCGTCCATGGTCCAAAGCTACCATCGATTTCATGAGCCAGTCACTGTGGGTAGCTGTTCCTCAGCTATCCCATAGTTCCCCTTCCGGGTTGAGAGCACAGTGCCTGATGGGGCAGAAAACATTGCCCCGGGTGGTGCTGGGTACAGCCTCACCCCTCCCTTTGTGAAGGCAGCAGACAACCCTTTGGCGCCTTTTTCCCGGAGTGCATTGGGCAAACGCCATAGCACACAATCATGGACCATGAGATCACAAACGGTATTCTGACCGTTGTCAACACTCGCGTACTCTCTGCCAGCAGCATTCAGTACACAGAGGGTGACATTTACAGTACTCAAGGATTATTTATTTTACTTCTCTTTCACGTGCTGGGGGCGGGAGAGACTGACGAGCTGTTCCATGAACCACGCAAGACACCGTGTATTAAGCTACAGACATTGGGCACTCAGCCAGAATGCAAATAGTTTTCAGAGACTGCTGTGAGACTGGTAGCTGTAGTCCTCATTACCCCTCCCTCCATGAGCATCCGTTGAGTCTCTGGCTTCCCGTTACGGTTGTCACGCACCGCTGTGTATCCTGGGAGTTTATTTTTCAAACGCTTTGGCATTTCCTGTTCTTTAACGGAGCTCTGATAAAACAGATTTGTCTCACCATACAGCGATCAGATCTAGTATCTCTTGTAAGGTTCAATGCAGGAGCTACTTTTGCATTTGAACTGCATCGCCACCCGTGCTGATCAGAGCTGACACGTGAAAGCAGGAAATGTCATTCTAAAGGTCTCAGGGCTTTTCCTGTTTACTGGCACTCCGCATCCGAGTTTGGATTGCGGACCAGAGCTGTCAGTGGTGCACTGTGGGATACCTCTAGGAGGCCAATAATGTCGATTTCCATCCACACGAACCCTAATCCGAGTTATCACTTTTGAATTAGCGTACTCCTCTTGTCTGGGAGGAGTTCCGAAATCGATTTAAGGAGCCGTTTAACTCGATATTAATGACAACGTCGTGTGAACGGGTACAGCGTTAAATCGGTATATCGGCCATTAAACCGATTTAAAGTCGCAGTGTAGACCTGGCCAGAGACAGTATTGGTCAGCACGATAGGCAGCATGCTAGCAGCGTAACAGTTGTCAAGTTTTTTGTAGGCATCATGGCAAAGAGTTTTGAGGAGGGAATTGAATGTAGATAATAAGGTAGTTTAGAGGATGTTTACAGGGAACTCCTCCCAAGCGTGTGAGGCAGCATGGCAGAGAACACTACAGTAATGTGGTATAGATCATGTAAGTGGCTGGCTGCCTGAGGGAAGCAGTATTCATGAAGCTGAGCCTGGCATACCAAATGACTTGTAGAGCATGTATATGCTTTTGAAAGGTATCTGTGACTGGAATTTTGAGTCCCTGAATGAATCTTTCACTTGTCCCAGCAACAGGGGTTAGCAGTACCACTGATGCAGCAATGGTGACCTTCTGTGCTAGTCAACATGGAGCCTATATGGGAAAATTAAAAAAGAAAACCCCCTAAGATTTCTCTCACATTTTCCCTGTAAAAATTAATTCTGCATTTGTAAATATGGCAGAATTATATACCACATGATATTTAAGTGATATTTACCTCTATCTCTTCTCTTGCTCAAGGATTTTAACTTTAATTTATGTGTAGTGTATTTTGCATAATGGTTAGCATTCACCATTTACACTTCAGGTAATTTGCACGTGTATATACCATAACTATTTCAATAGCCCAAGCTCTCTGACACTACACATTTCCCATTTTAATGAGACTTTCACAATCACTGTGAGTTGAATATCTTCTATCCAGTAGTGACAATTGCCTTAGAAGGAAATATCCAAAACTGTGATGCAATCAAAACTACTAATAGAAAACATAAAACCCCAGAAACAAAATTTTGAATGTGTCCTTCTAATAATTAATGAACATTCAGTAGCAGAGATCAGTTATGCATGAGAGACTGTTGCAAATTCATATCAAATTTCTGAGCTACAATTAGGATCAGGTCTAAATAATCCCTAGTTTATCTGATTTAGATGTAATGTCAGCAAAACAGGTTACAGGCTAACAAGATTACTAGTTTAAATAAACAGAAGAGATGAGACTGTTTACCCTTCAAGCCAACAGCCTATCTAAACATTTCCAGGAAAGCTAAGCTGTCAAATCTAACTTTGTCTGCTAATAATCCTGTGGCACAAAGATCAGAAGTTTACATTAAAGTTCATTATCTCTGGAGAGTCCAGAAGCAGATGAATACCTGTAGAAATTAAATGTTTGGTATTTGTTTCTTCATAAATGCAGTGCAAACCGATGTTTTCAATTACAATGCTTTTTTTTATTATTTTTGATTACGAGAACAAACCAAGAAAGAAGTAAAGTCATCTTGAGAAAGCAGCATCTGTGTGCGTGTTTCCTCTAGTTCTTGCATAGAACTGAACACAAAAATTTCTATCTCTGCAGAATCCTTAGATAAGAAAAGGTGAAGTACACAGAAAATAAAGGTTTAAAAGTTACATAGCTAAATACATCACAGTATTTTATTTCTATCAACATAATATCAAGTATTGTCAAAGTGAATCAACATGGTATTGGTCCAGTTTGGATAATCAGTCACAACTCTGAGTCCTTATCCAAATATTTGTGCCTCTTTGATTTGTTAAACTTAGCTGGAAATCTCTGCAGAGAAGGACAATATTATTTTCAATGCTTTTCTGCTTCTGATAAGGATGGAAATACTGTGAGGATTACCTGTCATGTTTTATTTTAGTTATTTGAGTTGGGGTCAGAACCAGATCCAGGAAGTACTGAGCTTTATGAAAATGTAAAGCAAAGTGAATTGAACTTTTTTGGCCCTCATTCCCCTCTCCCAGAAAATGTACCTGAGTAAATTCTGACAGATAGGAAGTGTTGTAAGCTAGCTCGGTCATTTCTAAAATCAAGGGAAGCAGATTTCTGCACTTTATAACCAAAATTTCTTAGTTGCCAGGTGTTTATGATATTCACAAACCCACAAAGATCATTCTTATTGACTGAATGGGCCTGATCATGCAACTTGCTGTCCACAGGGGAAGTTGTTTGAAATCAGTGAGTTTCCATGTGGGTGAAAGATTCTGCCCATGTGCAGCAAGCTTCAGGATCAAGATCACCATCCAGAAATGTTAAAGTCAAGTATTTGAAAGTCTTTTTATCTTTTTAAGTTATTTTTAAAAAAGAATATAAAAGGTGAAGATGAAATTGTTTATTTGTTTCCCTTTTACTGCAGACAGGCAAAAGGAGATTTACCTGCAGGGCCCTGTTTGCACAAATTTGGCCTCAGATATTTCCAGGAACTAGTGGGGTACTGAGCTCTTTTCTATGGAAATTAGTCCATCACTGTTAACTTTTTTTTGCCAGTGCTCAATTTACTCTCTGAGCACTTTTGAAATAATAATTGTTTTTCCATATGTTAAATATATACATTTAGATACACCTACTCCTACATGGTTCAGTAAGTAAGATTAGTACTGAAAAGTCAGATCTCAGTCCTTTTCCTGCCTGTGACAGTCTTTTGGAGGCACTTTAAATAAGTCAATGAATAGCTTTGTTGCTCATTTGTTTAATGAGAATAATAATACTTGCCTACCTCATTCAGATGGTGTGACAGTCCAGATAACTCGAGAGCTCTAAGATTTTCCCACTAGAACTTTGAAAATTTGACCTATTTTTAAAGCTCCTACTTTTGGCCCTAAAGCATCATTAGATATTGGAACTTAAATCTGTGGTTGGTAGAAGATTCAGTATTGTCCATCCTCTGCATTGAATCAGTTTAATTTTAGAGTGAAATTAATTTTGCATTTTCTGGTGAGGAATTATACTGAATGTTAGCACTGGGACACCGAGCTTTAGACAAGAGGATTAAAAAAAAATGAAGAAATTCTTCAAAAAGACCTTAAAGTCAAAAATGAAGATATTAACATCTTTAAACTCAACATTCAGGCTACATATGCCATCATAACAAAGTCACAGAAGATGCACATACCCTCAAATAAAAAAGAGAAGAGGAAAAAACTAAAGTAGTTCAATGGCAAGGTACAGAAAGGAGATCTGAGACAAACTGGTGTACTTTGAGAAGGCAAATCCAACTTAAGCAATACTAATAGAAAGCCTCATAAGCTACAGCAGATAAAATATAAAGTAAGAATTAGGAAGACTAAGAACGAGCATGAAGAACAAATAAACTATTTAAGTATATCAGAAACAGGAAACCTGCAAGAGAATTGATAAGTTGAGCAGGGAGTAAAGGAAGAAATAAAAGATTTCTTGGCATCAGTCTTCTCCAGAGACAAAACCGAGGAGATATCTCATGCAGAATGCACCTCCGCTTTTTAACTAACTTAGTTGAAATACTGTCAGAGACTGATGTGTGAAAAGAAAAAGTGCCAACACAAATTAATAAATCAAGCAGCACTAAGTCACCTGAAGCAGATATTATTAATCTAATAGTTCTGAAGGAAGTTGTGAGTGAAGTGGTTGAAGTGAGTGAGGTGTGGAGGTGGCAAATGTTGTACCTATCTTTACAAAAAGTCTGAAGGTGATCCTTGGAATAACAGTCCTGCAAGTGAGGAAAATGGTAACCAAAAATAGAATTATAAAACCTCTGGATCAACATGATGTGGTAGGAAGAAACCACCATGGCTCTGTAAAGGAAAATCAAACCTCACTAATCTATTAGAACTCCTCCAACATGTCAGCAAAAGAGTAGGTAAAGGAGAACTAATTTATATCAATCATTTGGAAATTCAAAAAGTCTTTGACAAGGTCTCTTTCAAGACACTGTTAGGAAACAAAGTAATCATGGGGGGCAAAGAACTGCCATGAATTAGAACCCAGAAAGGTGGAGAAAAGAGAGAGCAGGAATAAACAATCAATTTTCAGCATAGGAAAAAGTTAACAGTGACATGCCCAGCATGCAGCACTAGGACCATCTTTTCATACATTTATTATTTAGAAAAAGCCAGTCAATGTTACGGTGGCAAAGCTTGCAGAGGACACAAAATTATGCAGGTTTAGTCAAAACTAGATAAGACTAAAAGGAATTTTAGGGGAACCAAACCAAGCTAGGTGAATGGGCAGCACGATGGCACCTTAACTTCAACTGTGACAAACATAGACAATTTACACTGAAAGAAATACTTTGAATTGTCTATTCCCAACACTAGCTTCTATATTTACTACAGTTTCTTAGAAAATAGACCTGGTTCTCATTATAGATAGCTCCATGAAAACATCTGAATATTATAGAGTAGCACTCCTATTTACATTTGCTCCTAATACAAGAACAAGGAAAAGAGATAATGGATTTAAATTTTTTACAGGATATACTTTTTATACAGCACATAATTAACCTATGGAAATCATTGCCACAAGATAATCTGGAGGCCAAGAGCTTATTAGTATTTTAAAGGATGGGACATTTATATGGATCATGAGAACTACCACCATTACATTAGACAGTGTAATATATTTTTGGAAGGGGTATACACCCTCATGCTTCAAGACATAAGCCAACCACTTACTCATACGGGATGGGAAGGAACTTTCCCTATCAGCAAGTTATTCCATAATTATCCTTATGTGGTTCCTTACTGCTGCAAGTAGTTCTGGCTACTTCCAAAACAAAGATTCTGGACTAGACAAGCCACTTGTCTGATGTGATATAGTTCCACCAGCCTACCTATTCTCCTATGTTCCCCCAGCCTACCTATTCTCATTAGTTCATTTTATTCTCAGTAGTATTATTTTATTCAGAACACACATTTATTACAGGAAATGAGCACCAGGCAAGCTGATTCATTTATCTTAAATAAAATCAAAGAATTGTGAGGTTTCCCTTGCTAAAATACATATGGCATTGTTCTTGTTTTCAGAGCAAACAGGCATGATTGATATAAGGGAAATGTTACAGTGTTTGTTCTGCTCAGTACTAAGGCAGCAAAAACATTTATTTTTAGGGAAATATATAAAAATCACCTCATTCTTCTATTAATTCAACATACCTGATTATAAGAACTCTGTCAGTAAAATTCATATATTAGAATGGTGCTGGGAGGGATATTTTTAAAATGTGGTTCCACAGACTCTGTCTCTTGTCACCTGTGCCATCCTGTATGCCTTTGGATATAGACAGGATGATAATAATGAGCTCGCCACTCCATGTTTCTCTCTCATGAAGTTCACTGTGAATGAGAAAAATTCCCAGACAGCACTGGCACTCTAAATCAATTTGGCAAGATTGTTCAAAATAGTTGTGAGAACTGTTTGTTCTTCAACTCAGCCTGAACTCTGCAGGCAGTGTGCGTGAGTGTGACTGTGAGGTGTGTGTGAGAGTGTGTGTGAATGAGAGAGAGAGACAGAGAGATTAATAAAAAATCAGGGTTTTTCTTTCCCTCCAAGAGCTACCTTTTGCAGAAATAAAGACCAAAGCTGCATTCTCCTAATTGTAAGATACTTTCTCACTAGAAAGTGCCTATGAGTTTGAAAATGCTAAACAAAATATTCTGCACAGCTCTTTTCATGCGTCTGTCAGCAGAAGGCCTGAGAATGACTGATATAAAGCAAAAAATTACTATCAAAAGGGCAACAAGCAGAACAACAAATGGGAATCTGTCATGGAAAGAGAGACATCACTGGCTATGTAAGCCTGGAAATTTAATAAATCTTTTGTTTGTCATCTGCATGCTAAATTTCCATATCCTCCTTCAACAGACATTCCTCTTACCATTTCAGTTCTGATAAGTATAAGTTAGCACACGCTGTCTCCTTTTTTCGCACTTATTTCAAGCTAAAACACAGTTCACAGAGCCAGGAGTGACATTAGCTGACTAATGTTCAACCAACTGCACTCTGAGCTCTGAAGAATCTAGACACCCTGAGTCAGATGAGCACAAAATGCCCTGAGGGATGAGCAGGAAAGAGATTTACAAATCTCAGCTATAATGTTATCTGCTCCTCTAAAGGGACACAAATTAATTCATGATGCTACCAGCATAAAAGTTAGAAACCCTGACGAGACATATATTATGTCTTGTTGGTTAAGTTTAGCAACAGAAGAGACTGCTCTTGATCATCTGACTTCACCATTAGTCACAAAGACACTGGGTTATTTTAAAGAGGCTTTCAATGGATATGAGGATAATTCAGTCAAATCAAAACCAGGCATGGTTTTAAAACACTTTTTTGTTTTTGCTTTATGAGCTATAATTTTGGTTTACAACATTGCAGACCCACTTTACTTTACAATATTATATACATAAAGTACATTCATAATAGCCTATATCTTAGATATATGGTATAATATAAAAAGGAAACAATATTATTCTAGAAAGTTTGCAATGTGGTTATGAGCTCAATCAATTAGGAACTCCAGAGGTAACACCAAGGGCAATATCCTGCTCTAGCTCACCAAAGGCATGCCAATGAGAAATTGTCAGAGGGCCGTCCTGGCTCAGAGCACACTTCACTGGTTATGGAAAGATCATGCTTATAGCATATATCACTGGTACTTCAAAAAATGGCAGTGGGAGCTCTCTTCCACAAGGGAATAGGGGCCTGACCACATTTCATTGTGTCTGTGATAATCCAGTGGGTATGTTAGCCATTCCTCTAATCTATCACTGAAAAGGGAGCGAGGCTAGAATATTGCCCACTGCTGAATTGGTGCACTACAGGAGGAAAAGTAAACAAATAATGCGGGGCAAACTTTTTTTTTCTATTTCAGTATTACGGGGCTATATATCAAAAATTAATAGAATTAAGCTAGGGAACCACTTACAGAAGCATTGAACGGCACAACGCTCTTGATGGGCTATGGTCTGTTCATTCTAAAGACTGCCTTTGTCTTCACACCACACCAACAATGCTGCTATGGAACAATACAAGTGATGATGCCCAGGATGAGGTTTTCTAGAACTGAGCTCAGGCATTATCATGCGATGGTAAATCTACCACAGAAATGCAGGATCCTGTCGTTTTGGCAATACACTGACTAATGAGTTTTCTTCCTCTAGCAGGAACCTCCCTCCAAAGAAGATTGTTTACATAAATGAACCAGCAGAGATGATGCTCCCACCTGAATCATACTGAGGGTGTTTAACTCTTGTAGCCGGGGACTAGAATCCATTGAGGTTGCTTCTCTAGCTCACCTACTACAATTTTGCCATTTTTGTTTAAAGAAAAATTTCAAGGAAACGAAACACTTACACTTTTTGTGATTTTTCCAAAATAAACGTTCATGGCACATATTATTTTCCTCCAGTTTTCACACATTTGTGATTTCACCAGTTGCACTCTTTTTTTTGGTACCAAAAATTCTTTAAAAGGAAAAGTAATTATTAGCTGAATAATTCAGAGCAAAGACATGTCATTATTGGTTTGTAGCATAGTGAAACAGCAATGTGATCTAGTAACTGCTCTCTGTTTCACGTACATATCTATAGCTTTTATTTCTCTACAGTGCAAAGCTGATAGCCCAGCATGTACAGAAAGCCATGATAAACATGGAGCAAAGTGTTTTCCTTGTTTGATCTTAATACACTGGCTTATTGATTTTAAAGTCTTGTAGAAAAAGAAATCATAGTCATCTATTCAAAAGAGCCAGACCTTTGATTTATAAGAAGCTTCTGAAATCCTCCACGGTCCCTTTGTAGTTTGCTTTATATTCTCATCTTTCTCTTGTATAGGTTCTCAGCATCTCACTCTCATATTTTCAGAATCAGCTGAAGATTCATTACGTTTACTGCAGGATTTCATTTATGACTTATGTTCCTAAGAATTGTAGATAGTAGGAACATAAAAATCCTACACAGATTTGGTAAAACAAAGAGCCTGAGTTAATGGACTTCTATGTCACATTTGAAAATTCAGCTTAGGCTTCTCTGCCACTTTGACGCTTTTGAAATTTTACCTGCCATCTATTCCTTACCCCGTAACTGCAAGACTGTTCCATTGAAAGACTTACATGTATGGAGGAAGTCATATTTCCCCTCAGCTCAGTCTCTGAACTTTTTTGAGAAAGAAGAAAAAAAAGCGGGGGGGGGGGGGAGAAAGAAAGGTGGTAGGGTGCATTCTCCAACTCTGACTTGTTGTACTGGAAACCTGCTTAAGTAACAAAAATAAGTCAGCTGCTGCCATCATATTCCCTGGTGGATATCAATCCAAAATGCACCATCATTACAAAATACGGCATAAGTTGAAGTCTATGTTTATGGGCTGGGATAGCAAATATGTTGCAGGTTGGACCTGAGATACAATGCAGGTGTGGAAAGTCTTGCATGATATTTTGCTGCACCATGCCTGCTTTCAAGGACAGTCAGACACAGCTACAGAAGAGCCAGAGGTATTATATGGTTTCTAAACATAGGATTGGTAGCCAGGAAACCTCTCCTGAGTGTCATTGGAAAAGTCACTTAGGCCCTGATCCTCAAAGATCACGCACTGTGACAAAGTCAGGCAGGATGGCTGCAAGAGGGTACTGGAAGGCCGATATATTAGCTCTAGAATGTTAAAGGCCCTTTTTCCTAAAAGATGGGAAGGGGTTACCTCAGGTCAATTAGGGACACCTGAATCCAATTAAGGGCTGCTAGAGAGCAAAGGAGAGAGAGAGAGAGAGAGAGAGACAAGGTCAAGGGTAACGGCAAGCTGGTGCCAGGCTAATAGCAGCAGAGAAATAGGCTGTTCCAGGGTGAGAGGCTGTGCCCTTTCCCATAGGGGAAACAGCCAAACTTGAGTGCCTGCTAGGGGAAGGAGTCAAGGAGTGACACCCCAGGACAACCAACTGGACAACACCTCCCCCAGTGAGGGCAGCAACAAAAGGTACCCCCCTGGGTTTTTGCTTGAGACTGTTTCCTTTTGTTAAGTGGAGGATCACCCCTAAGGCCAACCCTCAGGCCTACCCTGAAAATATGACCAAGGGCACACAGAAGGGGGAAGACAAACCCTGCCTGAGTGGGGCTGATTACCCCAGCCCGCCATTACCAGAGTGGGAAACACTAAGTCTGGCAAGAAAAAAGAGGTGCCTTGCCACAGCTCCTAAATACCTTTGACGATCAGGGCTTATGTTCATTTTTCTATGTCTGTCTCCATATATCTAAAATAAGAATAATAATACTTCCTACCACACATGGGCTGTAGGATGCTTAATTCATTAACACTATAAAATGCACTAGGATGTTAAGACAGGAGATGTTATATAAGTGCATGAATGCTGAATTCACCAAATTAAATATTTTCAAAATTTGTAGGTGGTATTTTAAAGGCACACTGTATGCTTCCTTCCTCTCTGCTCTGTCTTTGTACAGCAGTCATTAGGCCAAACTTTGACAGACATCTCACATGCCAAAAGGAAACATAATTACAACTTGAACAAGACTGCAAGGTGGTGACTACATTTTAACATTACTGTAGGTTTGTGCTCCTCTCAAACTAAGAGCATGTCATTGTCCAGGAAAATAAAGATGAAAAAATACCAAAATAATCCTACTGTTGCTGATAAAATCTAAAACGTGTTCGGAATAGAAGTAATGAATAGATGTTAATTAATTAGGTGGCAATTAATTAGATGGCATTCTTCCCGCTGGTTATTATTGTGCCTGTTTCTCCAGGTGAGTGTTGGGGAATTTTGTGCTGGTGAGACTCATGGTTTGGATGAGATGTAAATTCAAAGAACTCAGTATATTTAAAAAGATTCCACTGCACATTTTATAAGGGTACTGAATTCATCCTACTTCACTGACCCAATGCCCAGTGAAAGAATTATATTTTGCAACCCTTCATTTCAATGGGATACCATTCTTTTCACTCCATGAGCTATTCTGTAGAGTGTGTACTGACACATTTTTTAAAGGAGGACAAAATGATTATTGCATGAGACGATCATGCTTCTGAAGCACTGCTCCATGTTCTGGGCACTATGGAGGTGCTCTGTGTTTCACATAATTCCTGGGGGAAGCACAGATGCTACATTATTTTGTAGAGTGGGGGATTTAGTATACACTTTGCTTCCTGATTGGCCAGCTGGCAAAGGCAATACTCCTTATCTTCTCTGACCTCTCTTTAGTATACTTAAACTCCGAACATACCTTTTGCACCAGTGAGCAAGAGGACTACATTTGTGACTGGCTCTTTAACAGGAGAGGGGAGATGCTTTCTCTTTCCTTCTGCTCCCCTGTATTAAGCAATCACAGTCTGGACTTTAGTTTGTTACAATTACAAGGCAATTTGGGATCTCACAAGATGAATGATACTGTACAATGTAAGGCATTAATATTATGTGAACTCTAAAACAATGCAGATTTGTGCCACTGGTTAGCATTCTCTTAGTGCCGCTTTTTCCATTGGTGAGATAGTGAACCTGATCAACCTTCATCCTGATAATTACCAAGAAATATTTCATTTATCACAGATAAACTGGCCTGTTAAACAAACACTGAACTTTGAATTAGATGTTCTTTTGATATAAACACATAATGGTGCTTTAGAAAAGACCATTGCATTTGAATGGTGATGATGTAAAATATTAATACCTCTATGCTATTGGCATCTAGAGATGTTTCAGATACAGACTGCTAAAACCCCAGTGTAGGGCTAGAAACACACTGTTTTTTTTTTAATTCAAACTAAATTCTCACGTATCTTCAGGTGTTCAAACAAAAAATACGGGGAGACTCACAAGAAAGTCAAGTATCAGGGGGTAGCCGGTGTTAGTCTGTATCCACAAAACAACAGGGAGTCTGCTGGCACCTTAAAGACTAACACATTTATTTGGGCATAGGCTTTCGTGGGTAAAAAACCTCACTTCTTCAGATGCATGGAGTGAAAGTTACAGATGTTACAGAATGTCCAGAATGACAGGCCCAACAAGGAAAATAACAGAGCACTGGCCCCCAGTTAAAACCTCTCCAGCACATTATCCATGATATACAACTTATCCTGGAAAACGATCCCTCACTCTCACAGACCTTGGGAGAGAGGCAGTCTTCACTTACAGACAGCCCCCCAACCTGAAGCAAATACTCACTACCAACTACACACCACACCACAGAAACACCAACCCAGGAACCAATCCCTGTAGCAAACCTCGTTGCCTACTCTGTCCCCATATCTACTCTAGTGACACCATCAGAGGACCCAACCACATGAGCCATACCATCAAGGGCTCATTCAGCTGCACATCTACTAATGTGATATATGCCACCATGTCCCAGCAATGCCCCTCTGCCATATACATTGGCCAAACCAGTCAGTCCCTATGTAAGAGAATAAATGGACATATCGGACATCAGGAATGGTAACATACAAAAGCCAGTAGGTGAACACTTCAACCTCCCTGGACATTCTATAACAGATTTAAAAGTAACTATTGTTGAACAAAAAAACTTCAGAAACAGCCTTCAAAGAGAAACAGCAGAACTGTGATCAGGATTAAACAAAGACTGTGAATGGCTAGCCAACTACAAAAGCAGTTTCTCCTCTCTTGGTGTTCACACCTCAACTGCTAGAAAGGGCCTCGTCCTCCCTGATTGAACTAACCTTGTTATCTCTATCTGATTCTTGCCTGCATATTTATACCTGCCTCTGGAAATTTCCACTACATGCATCCAATGAAGTGGGTATTCATCCATGAAAGCTTAAGCTCCAATACGTGTGTTAGTCTATAAGGTGCCGCAGAACTCTTTGTCACTTTTACAATCCAGACTAACACAGGTACCCCTCTGATATTTGACAGAATGTAGACAGTATGCTGGGATGGTATAATGGGTGTCAGAAATGTAATGAAGACTCAGTTTCCAAGGAATAATAGTTATACATTAATAACACTTTGTTATATCCTGTCATATAGTGAATTGTGGATAAATATGAATGCAGCGTATTATGCTGACTAATCAACATTTTCCACAAAAACTCACATTTCTTTCACACCTCTAATCTTCTACCAAGGCCCGATACTGCCACATTGAAATAAATGGCAGATCTCCTATATATTTCAGTGAGAGTAGCTCAGGCTGTTATGTAGAAAAAGTGACTCTAACAATTAATGGTAATTGAAATAATTTGGAAAAAAATATTGAATTTTCTCCTTCTCTTGGAACACTTAAGTTCTCAGCATTCTAGTGCTGCAGATCAGCTATAAAGCATTAGTGGCAGTTTAATAATCTGTTGAAATGAAGTTGTCTCTTTCTGAATATATGAAAGAACACAAACATAAATTTATCACATCCGTATATTTTTGGATGCCTAGCACTTATGACTCTGCATTTGAAATCTGTACAGAATAATCTGATTTGAATCTGAACAAATATTCCTAATTCTGTGAGAGTAAATACTTTGAAAGTTCACACTTATGACTATATATTTTTCTGTCTGGCTTTTCTGTCATAGCTAATGATATGGAAATAGTATGCCATTAGCAATTCACTATTGCACATGAATATGTACATAGTAAAAATTACTAAGCTTCATAGTTTTTCAGCCTGCAGACTTCTTGGAGGCTTTGAATTTATAAACTTTGTCAGTACCAATAACATCTACCATCTAAACTCATGTAGTCCAAGATTTTCAAAAGTGACTGATTGTGGTTGCCATGTATTTTAGGTACTTAACTTAATAATACCTTAAAGGGGCAGGATTTTCAAAAAGTGGTGAGCACCCACTCTTTGAAAATAAGACCCCTTTCTGGTGACTTAAGTGGGGGACCCCAAAATTTTGGCACCCCAAATCACTAGTCACATTTGAAACTTTTGCTGTAGTTCCTAATAATTTTCAGAGAGAGAAATAATTACAGTTATTGCAGTGATGTCTAAGATTCCAATAAGAGTAAAGATTTTCCTTTAAGTATATAGGGGGTGCCATGATCCGAAGAGACTTCTGGTGATGATGTGAGTGTATGGATAAAAGTCAATTTGTATAGGGAAAGACTGTACTGTACCATGAAGTGTTACTGAGAGAGCGATTTCACCAGTCCCCTCTAGATGTCTGATAGCATGCTGGCTCCACCACAAGTTCAGAGACAACTATGTAGTTGCTCCATGCGCTAAACTGTTCAAGCTCTAGTCCTCAGTGGGCTCGTACAAACATATGTTGTGTGGAGACAATAACAGACATCAGGGCTTTACTTGGGACACTGGGGAAAAAAGGTGCAATTACCCAAATCACAATTGCTTTAATGGTTACAACAAAAGATCAACCAAGAGTTCCTAACTCACTCGGCGCTCTCTTTCTAATCTGGGAAGCATATCACTACAATTCTTGACCATCCCAATCATGCCTGATAAGCTCTTGTGACCAGACAATGTGAGACTGAAGCCAAAGCTCTCCCCATTCTCCACCTGTGTCTACCGCTTACAATGAGGAGTACCCAGAGAACAAGGACGGCACTCTTCACCAAATCCTTGCCTAAGATCTGGATAGACTGAGCAAGGGGAAATGTGGTGTTTTATTCCCCAGCTCAGCCAAATAAGAAAGAGCACATTTTAGCCCTAGAAAGATGTTTATAATATTTGTGGATGGCACCAAGGTGTGAGGGGGTTGCAAGCACTTTGGAGGATAGGATTAGAATTTAGGATAACCTTGACAATTTAGATAATTGGTCTGAAATCAACAAATGGAATTCAGTAAAGGCAACTGCAAGGCACTACACTTAGGAAGGGGGGGAAAAAATCAAATGCACGACTGCAAAATGGGAAAAAACTAGACTAGTACTGCTAAAAAGGACCTGGATCACAAATTGCATTTGTATCAACCTTGTGATGCAGCTGTAATAAAGGCTAATATAATTCTGGGGTGAATTAAAAGGTGTGTAAGACACAGGAGTAATTGTTCTATTCTCCTTGGCACTTGTGAGGCCCCAGCTGGAGTAAGGTGTCCAGTTCTGGGTACCACACTTCAGGAAAGAAGTCGATAAATTGGAGAAAGTCCATAGGAGATCAACACAAATTACAAAAGATTCAGAAAATCTGCTCAATGGGGAAAATGTAAAGAAAACACGCAAGGTTAGTCTTGAGACAAGAAGATCGATGGGGGACCTGATAACAGTCTTGAAATATGTTAAATTCTGTTATAAAGAGGATGGTGATCAATTGTTCTCCATGTTCACTGAAGTTAGGAGAAGAATAATTATCCTAATCTGCAGCAAGGGAGATTTAGGTTAGATATTAGGAAAAACTTTCTAACTGTAAGGGTAGCTTAATTCTGGAATAGGCTTGCAAGGGTGGTTGTGGCATCCTCATCATTGGAGGTTTTTAAAAACAAACAAACAGCTGTCAAGGATAGTCTAAGTTTATTGGTCCAGCCTCAGTGCAGGAGGCTGAACCAGCTGACCTTGCGAGGTCCGTTGCTGCCCTACATTTCTATGATTCTATGACAAAGATGACTCTTTCACAAGGTTCTGCCAAAAAGCTAAACTGAAATCCTACAAACACTGCAGCAAAAGTAACTTGTTTAGCCCTGATCATGCAGCAAATACTATTGTTAAATCTCAGTGTTCTAATTAGGACTTTATAGATATTATATTTCCTATGTTTTATTATTATGATTATGCCATAATTTATTTTCACTGCATATCTTTAATAACACTTTATTTTGTTATTTTGCAGGCTATAATTGGGCTATTACAATACCAGAAACCTTAAACTCATGCTTAACTGTGCCAGTTCGAAGCTGGAAATGATTTGCCATCTTTCAGTTAAATTGAGAGTAGGAGAGGAACAAAAGAAAGGGGAATGGGAACCTACAATTTATTTGCCCTACTCTAGTGTGGCTTTAGCTGCTGCTTCTATTTTTTTTAAACCAGTGAATGGAAGGCAGCAGTTTGCAATTACAAGTATGGATGTATGCTCTGTAAATCAAAGCCATGTACTTACAGCCAGTGAATATATCCTAAATCTTTCGCCATTGTCTTCACTACCATGAGTAATTGATCCAGTTATGCCACATCTCCAACATGCAAGCAAAAAAAAAATCAGTAATTTGTTTTAATACAGTAATACTTCTTAACAAAAGAGTTTGATCATGATATCCCTGCCCATTCTGAATAACTCCCTACTCCAGAAGAAGCCTTGGTAACTTCAGTGGGGCTACTTGTAGATTAAAGTACTAATCAGTGTGAGTCAGGATATTGGAAACTAGCCCAGAGCTGATTGTAAATTGTTGATGAAAATGGCAACCTTTGCAAATATTTTCTTGAAATGTGGTTTCCATTTTTAGACAGTCTCTACTAATTAACAAGAAAAGAGCTGGTTAAGTTGCCTCTGAAGGCTGCTACACACTTGTTCCAGTCCTATGACAAAAGGGCCCAAGTTAGCACATAGAGTTGTATAATTGAAGGAATATTAAAATAATTTGTACAGTACTTGACCATTGCAGGAGTATTTTGCAAAACAACAGCAACCCCCCCAACAACATTAGGTTAAATTGTTTTCTCCACGTCTGAGAGATTAAAGGGTTTAAACCACACAGCTAGAATGATATATTCCGAGCCAGCGGACAAGAAGCATAGAAGCAGAGAGTGCATTGTCCAATATGGGCTCCCAAATGCCACAGGAAAGCTTGCACGGGGTTGGGGCAATATAGGCCAGTGCTGCGAGATTTTGAAAATCCCACTCTAAGTTGTATTCCACCCTACCTGTACGTCACAAACTTTTCATTCATCCACCAGGACACAATACACAAAAATATCAAACAAGTCCAGTGCTGGTACAACACTGGGAAAACATCCTTGGAAGTTTAGGAACACAGCACAACTCAAGTAGGTACTTTGAGTTCTTGTGAAGGGCTGAAAAGGTTAAGGCAGGACAGATGAGTCAATGCTTGTTAGAAGAAGCTCACCTGTGTAGGAAAAGGCAGGGCCTATATAAGCCAGGAACCTGGCAACAGAAGTGGTGGCAGGGAGCAGTCTAGGGTCACTCCCTGGGAGAAGGAAGGAGTGTTTGGAGGGTGAGGGAGGTTGTAGGGATGAGTTGCCTAAAGTTACTGCATGGGAAGAGGAAGGAAAGAGATCAGCAAACCCAAAGGAGTGGGGAAGGACAAGAGGTATGGAAGTGGCTCAGGGAAAGGGAGCAGGGTCCCTGAGTAGGTCTACCTGGAGTAGATGGTGGGCCTAGGTATCCTTACCAGCCACTGAGGGAGTAGCACTGTGAAGCCAGTGAAGCTGAAGACTGCCTGAGATGGCAGGAGAGCAGGAACTTTGATACACACACGCACACGCAACCCTCCTCAAAGGGGAAACCACAAGAGTGACCTAGCTAGAGAGCTGAGTCACTAAGAGGAAAGCTACAGCTCCTGAGGGTGAGCGAGATGCTGCAGAGGAGAAACTGCCGGGGTGTAACTGGTGGAAGGGGTGTGTCAACCTGACGAACCTAATCCCCAGAACTGCCAGGAGGTGGTGCTGTCCAGTGGTGAGTGGACTACCTCATGTCACAGTTCTTCTTTCATCAATTTTAATCTCTTTGATGATATAAATGTGAGACAAGGTGGGTGAGGTAATATCTCTTATTGGACCATCCTTCTGAGTTTACACAGGGACAAGCTTTTGGGTTTACACAGAGTTCTTCTGCATTTACAATGGACCCCCCCCCCGGAGTATGAATCAGAACCTTTGCATAAATGCATCCAAAACCAAGATCTCTACCACTGGAAGTAAAAAAAAATCTCCTTTAGTTTAGTAGCAGTAACATAATAATGGTTCCTCTAGCATTTTTTTATAGAATTATATGCTGCTAATTAATGTGTTAAATCTGAGTAATGTAATTTCAGTCTCTTGTTAGCATGAGACTTCTCTTTTCAGGTTGTCTAGAATTAAAAAAATCATAACAGCTCTTCGATTGCTCATAATACTTATTTATAGATCTTTTCCAGTCAGTTCATATTCCAAAAAAAATCTTAAGAATTCCAGGATAAATTATGTCATAGCTGAACATCAGGCACATGCATGTTATTGGCCATGACCTTACCAAACACTGAGTCATGGTTGCATCTTTTGGATATTCTTGTTGATCATAGTGTTATAAAGCTAACATATATGTGCTGCACACATCTTCAAAACCTACAACAAACCCATGTATCAATTTTTTCAGTGTTCGGTGCCTGAACATTCTGGTCATAATATATATGACTTCCTTTTTTTGTGTCAAGTAGTCATGCTGCTTTCGGTAGTTTTCTTTAGACATTATTTTGCTCTGGCCTTATTTTAAGGTGATATACCTATTCTGTGCATATTTCCTCTTACATCTTAGTAATTTTAACAACCACAAAACATATATGCTAATATAATATCCATAACAAGACTTTTTACAATGAAAAATCAGAAACAAGTGGCATTGTACATGTATTAAATGTATTCCTTTTTATTTTAAATATAAGAGTTCCAACTTCTGATTGAGGTAGGACGTGGTTTCCATCCTGTAGAGCAGATTTGATAAAATCTCTTCCCCTGAGCATTTCAATTTATGTTTACCACATTTTACATAGCAAAAAAGCTAATATGTTATGGTACATATATATATGCACTTCCTGCTACTTCCAGAAGAGGATTCTTGCTGCAAAGACCTATGAATGGTATGTGGAATCATATTATTTGCTCTTTTGTTCCAAATAATGATTTTGATCAGAATTCATGTTTACCAGATTCAGCCCATCAATTCTGAGGACAAATATTTTGTTTGTTTAGGTGAGGTCTACATTATATATTCTGAGTATGACTGAAGGCTTTTATAATGGGCATATTCCACTGTGATGACCTTGTCCTTTTCTCTTCAATTATAAATTTAATACTGACAGCTCTTTATTTTTTTAACACCACTTTTCCTTGAAATTTTCAAGGGAACTGGTCAAAAGCCCATTAGAATCAATTGATCAGGCTCTAAATGCAGCAATCGCATATACTATACTCATAATCTTTCTCAAGGTAACTCTGGATTCCCCCATACAAATTGTGTCAACTCCACTCATTCTTCATAAGGGCTCAGTTCCTTATCATAGAATATCGTGTGGAAACCACAGCTACAAGTATGGCTCTGCTTAACCTTACATTATAATCATTGTTCCCTAGAAGAGGGGTTCCCAAACTTGGTTCGCAGCTTGTTCAAGGTAAGCCCTGGCCCACTTCCCGTAGCTCCCATTGGCCGGGGACGGTGAACCGCAGCCACTAGTAGCTGTGAGCAGCTGTACCTGCAGACGCTCAGGTAAACAAAAGTGTCTCACGGCCTGCCAGGGGCTTACCCTGAATAAGCCATAAACCAAGTTTGGGAACCCCTACCCTGGAAGGAAAGCATTCTTACACTCTATTATAGATTCATGTATTTCCTAAATGTCCATTAACATATTATATACTGTACAACATTCTTATATGTTGGTCATAGCCTATGTCTTCATAGAAGGGATTGGGTGATTCCTTCTCACCCCTCCTCATATACATTTTGCCTTACGCTTAGCAGACTTTTTAAAAATTCATTTAACACAAATTCATTATTCATTTCCTTGGCCTTATCAGACATATATTTAAAAGGAACTCACTGTGAAAACAAGATCCATGTAGACTGGTGCATTCTAAATTAGTTTTCAAGAATCCCATTATAATATATCTATTCACTGAAATGGACACTGATAAATGTCCACTTTGAACTTCAAGACTTGTGTGACATACTAAAGGGAAAGAGGAATCCACAGGAAGAAGAATAATTTTCTTTGTCAACTAATCTTATATCTGTTGTTGCAAAGAGATAGGAGACTGTTTCGTAAAATAGCTTCCTTTTTATGTATGACAAAGAAGTAGTAATTGCCATACTGACAAACTTGCTGATTTGTGTCACAACAGGGTCATTCTTTCCAAATCCTTTCCTGCTTTGTACTCCTTTCCACTTCATCTATATCCCAAAAAGTTATACATATATTGTTTTTATTCACATTCAAAATACATTTGTCAGAGATCAAAACTCTAGTCTTCACTGGGGTCAGATTTCACCTCTGGTGTTTCTTACTGCACATTTGTAGAAAAAAGTGTTCTCCATAAAATTGTCACATTTCATATGACAAAGCTATGAATTATGAAATTAGATACCTTTTCAATATACTCTATGAAACTAATTTGGTTTTAGGGTCTAATCCAACAAAATGAAGAGTATCTCGTGCAAGGTGGTAATCCTCTTTAAATACCCTTTGTCTTCCATGGGAGTTAAGAACACTTGACACAGTGCAGTAGAGTGTCCATGAGTACTAGTAATTTGTTTAATATAAGTATAATAAAGTAACTTTAAAGCTTGATCCTGTGCCCATTGACATCAATGGGAGTTTTGTCATTGATCCTCCTTCCATTTAAAATCTCCTAAAAAACATCAGCCCCTCCCATCAATCTAAAGAGAGAGAACCATAATAAAACCATAAAAAGAGAGAATGAACAGATCAAGAAGCACAGGCCACCAGCTGTTCAGCACCTTGTGGGCTCAGGCCATTTTAGTGGTCTTAAGGTCAATCCTGTTCATAATGTAACTGGGTCCTTGCCTTTTGGTTTGTACTCATCATATCCTTCATGATGGTCAGTATCTCAAAACAAAATACATGAATCCAATTAAACTGAACTGTCAAAATGTCTGAAGATTATTACATAGGGAATTTATAATACATACATTCATCGTGCCAAGCACACTGCCAAGACTTAACAAACAATAAACAGCAAGAATGCATTGGTTCACTACAATCTGAACCTTTTTCAGTATCACAAAGAATCTATTTGAATGGAAGAACTCATGGGATTAAATGCTCAAGAGCTGTCTTTGACAGAAGCACAATTACATTGTTTAGGAATCTTTAGGCTCATTTATAGTCAGCTCTGGAAGCATATAGAGTGAGCATTAAACTAACTCGCTCTTATTTAAATGAATGGTAAAACTCTCATTGACTTCAATACTGACTTAGACCAATGCTAAATACTTTTAAAAATCCCACCTATACAATAAGACATCTGTTGAAGAAGATATACAGACAGTATAAGGAAATCCCACTATTCACCAGCTTGGGATGTAATGAAATCCCTATAAAAATCTAAGCATATTGCCTCAAACGTTCATAAATTGCTAAATAAGCAAAAGAAATCACAACATGGGTTTTAGGATTATTTGGGAACATGAAATTGGTAAGAGCATTACACCTAAGCCATAGAAAATAATCCCGTGAAATATATAGAAAACTTTTTAGGACCCTGCAGTACAAGATCTTACATAGGATTTACTGGACATTTACCAGGTTTAAAAGAATAAAGCTTAAGATAATGGATCAGAGTTGGAAATATAACAAAATAGCATGCAAAAGAAGGCCTTTAACATATATATAAATAAGCATTTATATTCAGAAAATGGGGAAAAAACCCTGAGGATTAAGACTAAAAATAAGAAGAGCAATGGGAATAATGGTCTTGGGTTAATAAGAAAGTTCCAGAGTCAAGTTTGATTTTAAAGAGAATAATTTCCTCAGGTTAATTATTTTGTGAGGGGTATTTGCTTTCTTCCTCCCCATTTAAGAAGAAGCGTATTTGTAAAATAAATGACATGAAAATATTTGTAATTAAACAGAATTGAAACAAGTGTCACATGAATAATTAAGCTTCCAAACTGTGGCTAAGAGAAGATGTCTCAGTCTATATTACTCTTTACTTGCTAAAGCTCAGTGGAAAAAAATAAACACATTGGATGGGATACACAAAAGTGACTTAAGAACATGTGTTCCATTGGAGGTCAATGAGACATGCTCTCAAGTCATTTAGGCTCTTTTGAAAATCCCATATATTGGCAATCTGATTATGGAGCACTGAGAGAGGGCTTACACACAGGAACACCCCGTAGAATTCAAGGGACCCATGACCAGCCCCCCTCAGGGTAGACAGAGCTTCCACTTGACACACTGTACACTGTCTCCTAGAGGAGACAGCTTTAAGCTCCATCCAGAACTTTATAGAAGCCACGAAAGCAGAATGTGTCATGTGTTTCAATGAGTCAGTGAGTCCCTGGCTCCCTTGCCACCCACTTTTGGGGTTCTGCTGGCTGGCTCTGGGGAAGTGGATATAGTCAGTGTCACCACAAACATCTCCCAGTAGACTATCTGCTGCTGGGGGCCTCGGGAAGATCCTTTGTATATTTGGACCATAGTATATTGTACATTCTAAAGGTTAGAGACCCAAACTTGCAAACATCTGTGCACATCCCTAAGTTTATGCACATGAGTAATGGACTTAATCAAACATTTGCCATCTAAAAATGATGTTTGTGAGGGTGCAAGGTTGACAGAAAATGGCTTTTCAAGGAAATGCAAACTTGCAGAAAAAATTGTTCATTTCTTTCAGACATTTTAGGGTTTTGTTGGAAAACCAGGAAACCATGGTTTTATTTTGTTTTTCAGAAATCAAAAACCTAAAAACATTCAAAGAAAAATGTGGACAAAAACAGGAAAAAAATGCCAGCAAATCTAATGAGTAGCCCATTAAATTCAGTGTTTGCATAATCAGGGCCTAACACAGTGATAATATTTGCATGTATAGTTAAGGAGTACAGCATTAATAATACATACAGGACCAAAGCTTTTTAATGCTGTGGTTTACTGTGTTTTGTAATTGTATTTGAAGAAGTAAACAGGAAATTCATTCTCTGGAGAATTCAGCATTAGAAAGCTGTGGGTTGTATCTTTGGAAGATAATTTCTAAAGATTATCATTTTTATATATCAAAATATATATATTTTATTTTAGGATATCTGAAAAATATAGAAGCATATATACATATATTATCTAAAAGAATCAGCAACTCTCTATCAAAGTAAATCAACTACATAAAACCAATGCAAAAAATAAGCAAACGATTTAAATTACAAAGTTAATTACTTAAGTCATCAGTTGTGTTAGTAAAGGGGAAGAAACTCTATAATTATCTTTCCTTTGGAATGTGAATTTGATTAAATGTTAAGTACCATCTAATCTGATTGCATATAAAATGTTATCAGACCTCCCAATGAAAAGCCATCCAAAAAGTCTGTCAATTTCAAGAAACTTCCTTATGACCATTACTTATTTTTGGGCAGTCATCATTTGACATAAGCCCTGGAGAGGAATGAAAAGTGAATGAAGATAATCATTAGCTAATATTTCTCTCTTAGAAAGCTCTCCAATTATAATAGAAATTATTGTCACTGGGACTGAAATTTCTATTGTAAGGATATCTTTGTAATTTAGAAGGTAATTGGGGTCTTCTGCCTTTTTGCCTTCAAAAGCATTAATTTCCATTTAACTGGTTTGAATATTCTGATGTCAATGCTATAAGACACTATCATAAGAAATAGTACAAAATTGTCTAAGATATTGATATTAGAGATAAGTGAAACCAACAGTATTTAAAGTTTTGTGAGTTCATGTGAATCTTTACTCTTTATAAATGAAAATCTTATTGCTTGTAAGCTCAAGTTCATTATAGGAATGAATTTTCACTCAAGAGAACCAGTACTGTGCCAGTAATGGGGAAAATAACAGAAATGACTCACTTTGCTGCTTTTCTACATAGACAGAAACATGAAAAGCCATCCAGACTGCATAATAGATGACAGGTCTTAAAATAGCATGAGAAAAGGATGAACCAAGAAGACTGAGATCTCTCCCTCTGTTTATGCATTAATAGCACATTTATGAATCTATTACTATTAAGATTATCTCAGGTATTTATATAGCCCTGTAGCAGGGTGGTTCCCCTGCTCCTGCCTGGGAGGACTGCAGTGGTAAAAGCAGCCCTGAAGGGGGCTGCAGCTCTAAAAGCTGGGCTGATTGGGGAAGCAGCTGCAGCTGGGCCGCACCCCAATCAGGCCACAGCTGGCCTGTATAAAAAGGCTGGGAGCCAGGTGCTTGATAGTCTCTCTTGGTTTGTAGAGGGTGATGAGCCTGGCTGCAGGAAGCTAGAGACATAGTATTGGGAGCGAAGCGGGGCTGGGGAAAGGTAGAGGAGCTGAGGGGCTCCAGTCTGGAAAGCCCCAGGCTGCAGCCTAGTAGAAGGCAAATAGGTACTGGGGGTTGCAGAGGGCAGCCCAGGGGTAGGCAAAGGTAGCAGGTCCAAACCCAACCTTGCCAATGATGAGTAGGCTAGATGATGACTGGCAGTAGCTGTATGGTGAGATGAGGATAGTGGGTGGGGGTTCCCTGGGGAGGGGAGACCCTAAGACTGAAGGGTTACTGCTAGGGGGGCAGCACCCCAGATAAAGGGGTACTGGGTTCTGGGAGGGACACTGGCCTGCAGAGGGTGCTTCAGAGGCTGGAGAACTAATTCCTGGAAGAGACCTGCAGGGGTAAGTCCCACTCCCTCACAAGCCCTTTTTAGCATAGTATTGACACCTCACAAATGTTAACATACTTAATCTTATAACTGTCTGTGGTGGTTAATGGGGTACCCATGACTGTGATGTACCTTGTTACTCCCCTCTGAAGGGAGTCTTTCCTGTGGTAGCTGAGTGTCTGCTTCCTGACACTGCCAGCCCTTCAGCAACTCAAACACTGTCCTCTGAGTTTATGCCAGCCCTAACTTCACCTTGCACGTTAACAATAAGTACACTCCAATATCCTAATCCCTTCGAATCATTCCTCTCTGATATTCAGCCCTGCTACTCACAGATATCCCAGATCATCTTCCCAGAAAGGTGCAGGGTACCCTCAATTTACCTTAAACCAAAGCACTTGTAATAAAACAAAATTAAGTACAAGTAAGAATAACGATTGCACTAGAAATAAGAGAGTAGTGGAAATAACAAAAAAATGTGCTTGTGGGTCTAAACATATTAATAGTTAACTTTCTCATGAAGTAGATTTTTTTCCCCAAAAAAGTTCAGGGAGAGAAAGTTCCAGGTAAAGTGTATGACATGCACTTGCTTAAATATGTTGCTAATTCAGGGATCAAATATTGATATGTGGAATTCCATAAGCCTGTGAATTCAGGTAGCTCATGGCAGGGCCGGCTCCATGCACCAGCACTCCAAGCTGGTGCTTGGGGCGGCAATCTGCAAGGGGTGGCAGTCCCTGTTGTTTTGCCCCCAAGCAGCACACCTAATTGCCGCTGTGGGCGGCAGGGGCAGTCCGTGCGCTGTTGGGGGGGGCGCGTTTCTGTGGTGGCGGCAATTCGGCGGCAGCTTCTATGTTTAGCTGTCCGGGGCGGCTTCAGCTATACATAGAAGCTGCTGCTGAATTGCAGCCGCCGCAGAAACGCGCCTGCCACCCTAAGGGCACACAGACTGCTCCTGCTGCCCAGGGCCGCAATTTGGCACGCTGCTTGGGGTGGCGAAAACTGTAGAGCCGGCCCTGGCTCATGGCCACATAATTTTCACTTCAGAGATGATTTTTGTGAGTCCTGTTCCAAGTTCTTTGTCGTTAACGCTACAGGAAGAAAGACCAGACACCAGGAACCTGGTTTAACTAGGCCATAACTTTAAGTAAGACATATGTAGAAATAACATGTTCAGTGAAGGTCCATCTTTCCTTTGTAACCCATTCCCCACCCCCCCAGTTGTAGCACTGCCACTAACACAGCCTACCCTATACACCTTGTCCTACCCCATTGTCCTACTTTCCTATAAGAGTTAAGGAAGTGGGGGAGGGGGAGTTTTCTTCTCATTGTACCAGACATTAAAAGCTCCAACCTCATTCCTGAACTTCTTTAGGAGATGCTTTTTTTCTAATCTGCTTCCAATTCTGATTTATCAGAGAGCCAGACTCCACTATTGAAGAAATACCTAGACACTACCAAGTTGTGAGAACTTGCATTTTATAACCTAATTTACTCCCCAGGTCCTGGGCTGCTGAGAAGGGAGCCCCAAAAAGTTACTAGCAGGATGTTCATAGCAAGGTACAAAACAAAAACACAAACAAACAAAAAACATACAGTTCTGCTCTAATCATGAATGGGGAGGAATTTTCTTCCTGGAACAGAAAGCACCATGGTGTAGTGGAAAGGGCTTATAAACCCATCCTCTGAGAAGGAGCCAATAGGCTTGTGCAGTACTCTTCTGTTCAGCCACATCAGCCATACAGCCCCCGCCCCCATCTCAAGTCCAGGAGTAGGGATGGGGATGGCACAATCCTTAAAAGAGCCAAGGGTTTTCTTTCCCCTGCTGGCCCAGAAAAAAATACCTCACCTCTGTGGTATTTTTGTCATGTGAGAAAGCTTTTAGTCCTAAAAGACATGTTTGTTATTGGTTGTTCAAGGTTCTGGATAGCAGGAGTTATGTGATCAATAGGAGAGTTTGCTCCCTGCCTTGGGGTCTAATTTGTCAATGCTTGCCAACCCTGGGACTTGGGCTGGAGTGTCTGGAAAAGGAGAATGTGTATATTTGTAAGTAAAGTATGTTACACTTAGAATATATCAGTGACACAGCAGAGTCTGATTTCCTCCCCACTGGGAAGTCAACCTGCAAGGCCCCATCAGCATCTCCTGACACTCTGCAGAAGGGCAGCTCTGGTGTCAAAATGTGTTTTTTCTGGTTTCAGGAGAAAAGGCAATAATCTATTTCCTCCACTTTCCTTCTGCCCTGGTATTCCATCCTATTTGTATCATCCTATGAGTTTTCTATTATATCAAACATTGAATAGTCTCCATCAATTAATAATGTTTTAGCTCTTTGTTTTTCACAATAGTCTTTACATTTATGCATAGACATTTTATTCCACTCTCAGCAGCACCCTCTACAAATATATAAAAAGAGAGAGAGAATTATATTTGACAAAGGTGTGACAACGGTGTTGCTATTCTGGGAGAAAATCAACAAATTGGGCTTCGTGCTGCTATTGTGAAACTTTTTGATTACATAGCCATCAAAATTCCAAAATGTATCCCAACTGACTGCACTTTTTATGGATGTAAGAAGATCTTTTCCAAGTGCCCATATAATATTTGATTCCTGAATAGAAATCTTCACCTACTTAAATTTTCATCCCTACAGGTTTATGTTCACAGAAATAAAACATTTATCTTTGTAAATCACATTCACTGTGTGAATCATATGGATTACAGTGAATCATGGAAAGAAAATCACCCAAGTGAGGATGGAATCTGTTATTTTCACTAGGGAAGTAGGGTTTTTTCCAAATGTAATTTAGTGAAATGACTGTTTTGTCAGATGTTTTTGGCCATTGATGTGTGTTGGGCCTTAGGGTTTGTTTTGTTTTTAATATTCAGTCTTTCTGCTCGGTATCTTTGTGTCTGAAGCAAATTAAAATAAAAGCATTCTTTTGTTGCAGTTTCTCAATCTCCTTTATCCCACGTCCACTCCTGCCTCTAGTGTATGTGGATTTGCATTAGCTAAAAGACAAAGAAATACAGTTTAATTACCTTATTGTGTTTCTGCTGCTCCTCTGCTGTCTTGAATTTCTCTTGCCTGGTTTTATTTTCTGTTCAACCTCTTGCGTTTGCTGTCTTTTTTTTTTTCTTCATTTTTCTAACCATCTGTGTTTCATAGGAGTAATAACAATGGAGTAAATGCAAGATAAAGACAGCCATTAGTATGATAACAGAACGTGCTGAGTGCCCACCTTTTCCTATCACTGCTACTAATGAAAACCAGTGGAGTAGTTAAGTTTTAGAAACTGCCTCTCATTTACTAAATTGAGATAAAAAAGAAAGGCGATTCATTTTTTCCCCTACACACTTGCAACACATGAACTTATGCTGGTTTTATTAGCTGTGAGCTTTTTAACTATAATGTTTTGTTCTTCTATATCACTTTTAGAACAAGCGCCTCACAATGCTTTAGAAATATTAAGGGTCAGAATATGGTGGGCTCTTATTCAGGTGTCTGAACTGTATGTGTCAGGGGGTGGGGAGGCAGGAAAGGAATGGAGGGGAAGAGGAGGTAAGATACTTTCCCCATGCACACACAACATATATAAGGGTCAGCCACAGTTGCAGATCCTGTGGTTGGTGGAGTGAAGGTACTGATCCCTCTTATACTCATTGTCTGCCCTCCTCCCATGAAAGAAGATATTTAGATGAGACTATGAAAACGATACACAGGGAGCCCTTAGCCATGCAGCTCACAAAGAGTGAAGTGGGGAGCAGAAGGAAGGAAGAGCTAATTAGCACCAGGAATGGCTGGCAAAATCAAGGAACTTGATTGATACTGGAAAAACCAAAGAAGGCATTCGATGTTGGTGGCAAAGTGTCTATATAAGCTTTTTGTGAACTTTTGTGCTCTGTATCTATATCTGTACACTCTAGCAGGCTGGTTTTCATTATGTATTTTGCCTTCTTGCCTTAGGATAGGTCACATGATGCAAACTACATGGTGTTTCTCCTGTTTGACTGGTTAAGATCACCCCATAACTAGACGGTCAGCCTAAGTCAGCAGAAATCACTTTCCCTCAGTTCCCCAGGATAAGAGGCTAGATTTCATTTGAGCTTTCAAATCCAGCTGGAAAGAGAGAAAATCTTTCCCAGTCCCTGCCTGTACTAAACCCTGGCAGTCAGTAGTCTGGTACATTAATACTCTCTGGAACCTCACCAGCCTTACCATTTAACATTTTAATCCATATAATAATGTCTTCATTTTTAAAAGGGAAACTATTTCCTCAAGGTCAGAGCTCTAGCATTACTGCACAGCTCAGGCCTAGTCTCCCTTCTTGTTCTACAAAAACAGTGTAAATAGACATGAACCTATTGAATCTGCACCCTGCTTATGGCTTCGTAATATTGGACTATAGTCAAAACACAAACCTGTTTGTATTTAAGGCTTGGGAACTCAATGGAATACTTTCCCAAAAAACTTGGTCACCACTTTTTTTGTGAACCTAAAAGGATACACACAAGTTCTGGCTGGGATCAACTTTGGATAAACATCCACCTACTTTTATATGTTTCTAAACAAACCTGACACTTCAGACTTTCTCAGGTTCACCCTTCTCTGCTCCCTCCTGACTCCTCGTCACTCTTGTAAGTCTCTTACTGAAAGAATTACAAGCTAACAGAAAAGAACATCTGATTTTAGGGTAATTTCTTACTTAGATATTTATAAATGAATCTTTCCTAGTCGTGACTTTCAGAACTGTGGGGATAGTGCTGTGGTTATTTTTTAAACAGAGATTGGCGGGTGGTGGATGTGACATGTAATCACAACCATTTCCCAGGTCCCATGACTGGTCTCTCAGCGTTTTAAAGCAGCCAGTCAGACTCCAGCATGTAGGCCTAGAGCATTTCGTGTTTGTCTGGAAAATTCTTGTGAACTAAACAAAAATACACGGTCTTGAATCCAGGAAAGCATTTAAGCATACGCTTAGCTATAAGCAAAGGAGTAGTCTCATTGAGGTCAGTGGGTCTACACACATGCTTAAAGTGAACCATGTGTTGAAGTGTATTTCTAGATTGAGGCCTACATCCCCATGATTATACTAATTTGTTTGTGTTTTGTGTCTATTACATTTTTTTAAAAAACTCTTGCCCTATGTGGTGCGGTGAATGGACCGAAACCTTTCAAGCCCTTCCAACTTTGCTCTACAATTTATTCATTTTGTAAAACTTGATTAAGTAGAAAACTTTGGCATCAAATGAAATAAAGAAACAGATTACATGGCAAGCTAAAATATGCGTAATATGTATATTAGAGATTTGTCTCCAGTAATTACAAATCACAGTTTAAGAAAATCCATTTCACTTTCTCATGTAATCATGTTAATTAGGACATTTGTAGTTCGTCATGAAAGTTATTACGAGATTGCATGAACGATGATGCATGCTTTGCTCTGTTTTGGAAGACCTTGGCAATGATTTTATTTGTAAAATAGCAAAGCAATTAGCTTATATTATGAGCTATTACTACTTGCTATTTGTATTGCAGTATCACAGAAGTGCCTTACTTGAGAAGATGGCCCCATAGCAATAGGCACTGAACAAACAAAGAGTAAAACAATCTCTACTTTAAGGAATTTACAATCTAAACAGATAAGAGAGACCAAGGAATTATCTCCATTTACTGGTGAGAAACTGAGGAACAGAGAGTTCATGGCCACAGTTCAGTGAAGCTTTTAAGTATGGAAGTAATTGTATCCCCATTCAACAAAGAAGTTCAGCATATAATTAAGCCAATTGACATGTGAAATTTAAGCACATGTTAAAGAGTTTTGCTGAACAGGTGTGGGATTATTCATATGCTCCAGATCTTTCTGATTCAGTGCAAAAGTGATTTGTCCAGGGTCACACAGGAAATCAGGTGGCACACAGTGGCATCCAGGAATTAAACCCAGATCTCTTGAGTCACAGTCCAGTGCCTGAGCCACAAGATTTTGACAAGGGCACCCTTTCTTATAGCTGGTAAATACCAGGAAAATATTCGCTAATGACGTCTTGTGCTATATTAACTAAATCCACAGATATATGGCTTTTGATATCTGGTACCAGGCCAGTCATCTTACAAGTTTTCTCCAGATATGAATTGTTTTCCTGAGACTAAACAGATCCAAAAATATGTAGCTGGATAGGTTACTGCACTGTGATGCATTCATGAGAGGGCACATAAAGATGAGAACCATACAGCTTGACTGAGACATGAAAGGTGTCAGCTAAGGCAGACAGTAACAGATGAAAAGATTGTGTTTGTTCTTAGGCTGATAATAAGAACATGAGTTTTCTAAAGTTCACACACAACTCTACAGTATCTCACAATAGCTGTCTTTTATAGCAACACAATAACACATTTGATATAAAAGTTACAATCTGGTAACCTCTTACTTTGTATCTGCCCCCATTTCACTGCACAATATCATAACAGGGTCCCTTTGAAAATCTGAGACATAACTGACAAAAAAAAGTGGGTAACAAAAAAGAAAATAAAGTGTTTCTGCTCTAGGACTAGTTATTGATCAAAAAGGATTCATCATAGTTAAAAAGTTTGGGCATAACTGGCTTTTATTCTTCTTGATTCATATACAGTCAGTATCCTATTATACTGCTACTCAGGAAAGATGTCTGGGGGAATATGTTTGAACAATACATGCCAGTTGCTCTGTAGATTGCTGCTCTGAATTAACCTATCAGAAGGTGACTAAAGGATTCACTTTGTTCCAGATGTCATAGCAATAAAAAGCATCTCTAACAAATACAAATAGCTTGGGTGCCCTAGTAACAATTAGACCAGTAATATGTAGTCAGTACAGGTTATAGCTCTACTCTCTTCCAGCTTCATTCAAGTGATAAAGAATGTGGGTTTGTGATATTGCTGGAGTCAATACTTCTATTTCTTATTTATTCCAGAGCAGAGAATGGCTTCTGAGTATCACAAGCCAGCATTTAACACATTGTGTAACTTCATATTTTTGTTAAGAAAGCTATTTTTGTGAGTTCATCCCATCTGAGCCATCTTTTCTCAGATTGTTGAGCTACTAATTATTATTAGCAGTATTACTAGTTGTATTTTCAGTGTTACCTAGGAGCCCTGGTCATGAGGTAATCAAAGTTTATTTAGCTAACTGCTTGCTAGCACAGCGGTTTTATGGCCATATGCTTCCCTTGATGTGTTAATACACCATCCGCACTATCAACGTGACCCACATTCCAAAGGAGTTAAATAGAATTTATTTTCAAGGTTAGCAACTGGCTCAAAAGAAAGAGTATCCTACTCCATCGTCTTCCAATTACTGATATTTGTACTACAACTCTCTTGGTCCAGGTCACTGGAGAGAGACACTGTTTTTTTTATCAGTCTCCTCTGCAGGCAAAAGAAATAACCATGAAAAAGAAGAATGGATATTATATAGCACATATATTAAAGATAAGGAAGTAGGTCACCAATTCCCATCTACAGTAATTTTGTTTTATGGCTAACTAGAGAAATGTCAACAAAAAGTGGAAACACTGTTAACCCCCGGAATACTTTATAAGAACAACTCATTTTGACCCTATGGTCAATATATGTGAAATGATTTGAAATTCATGTAAAGCAGTGCAGATGCTTTAAATAGACACCCTTATTTAATTTGCAACAAGTATGTGTTTAAGGAGATATTAGAGGAGCGTAAATGGAAACTTGTAAAAACTGGAATATGGCCATATTTATATATTCTCAACAGGATAAATCCATGATTAATGGAACTTCTATCCCAACATAAATTGCAAGAAAGGTCAGTCCCAATTAGATTTTTTTTCTTGCTATTACATACAATGAGAGAATTCAAAAGCAACTTCCTGCCTTACCAGAACACAATGAAATGGTGCCACAGGAAATAGTGAATACATAGTTAAAATATAGGCTATTAAAATCTCATCTATAGCTGCTTGCACTCCAGCAACACATTTTTTTTCATTTTCTTGGCATGCAAGTAAGTGCTATTCATAATCACATATAACTACATCTGTGAAAAACATCCAATAGTTCAAGGACAAATGTGACGGACTTCCCCAATGTCCATTAACAGATGACTGAACCTCTTCCCTTATTACATGGAATATATAATTATTTCACATTACTGTCATCAGCAGTGGACCTGGAATCCATTTTCAGATTGTTTGAAATAATAAGTGAATTAACTTCCTCCGGAGGCATGAAAATAAATATCCCATCCAAACCTGGCAAGATAAAATATCGTTAAACAATACCAAATTAAAGCCCAAGATACACAATTTTTATTTAATTGCTGTGAAACTAATCCGATACTTTCAAGGACATGCTAGGTAGCTAGTTTGAACTTTGGAAGGTCTCCATCTTTCTTGTAGCTTTCACAACTTAATTCCCAGGCAGGAGAGTTTTGTAAACTACCAGAACTGTAACTCCCAAAGGAAATTTTGCCATTCTTAAAGGGAGAGTAATTCTAATTAGACCATTTTTTGGGGCTCCAACACAGCAAAGTGGTTTAATGAATGCTCAATTTTAAGTACATGGATAATCCCATTCCTCTTCAGCAAAACACTTAAGACCATGCTTAACATTAAGCTTGTGCTTTAGTCCCACTGACTTCAAGGCATTCGCTTTGCCTGATGGTTCTATAAGCTGCGGGTTAAGTACACGTTCCAGGCAGGTGAAAGGACTCTCTGCACCAAACAACTTTATTTAAGATGATCAACCCCAGTGGCTATACGTGTTTCCTTCCAGGTCTCTTCCCATGGTACTTCTAACCTTCTCCAAACCAGAAAATACTGGAAATCTCATAAGAATGTGTCTTTGTTCCAGCATAATTTCTCAATAGTAAAGGTTGACTTAAAATCCAAACTCAGTATGATTTATCTAAACCTTCAAGCCTTTTCATGTTGATCTATCACTAGGTAAGCCTGGTTGTAGTGAGCATTTGGAAAAGGGAATTTTTTTCATTGTTTCACTATTGTATGGTAATAATGGAGAGTGCAGTGGTGGTGAGCTCTCTTCCATCAAGTCTTAATTATTGCAAGCTGCAACAATAGGGACTTCAAGAACATCATTCTGAGGTAAATGCAAAGCTGGAGGAGACTCATAAAAGCAGAACAATATTTTTCTGTGTATTGGTGGTCACAGCTCACATTCACAATTACTTGCATAAAAAGATACAACACTCCAATATTAAAACAAAATATGTATTAAAATAGTTTTCAAGAAACAGATAGTATACAAAAAAAGAAAAAAAGATTGATAAATGACTGTTATATTTTTAAATAGACTAATTGCCGTCCAGATGTTTTATAATAAAGGCATTGATGATAATTCAGAATCAAATCAGACTTAATTTTACTTATTAGTCTAATAAATATGGATGAAACCATACAACTCTGTTTGCTTTCCTTATTTGTTTAATTTTGTTGGTTTCATGCTGTTAAATTTAACACCTTGTTTCCTTTTCCTGCATTGGCTGGAGTATTTTACTGAGTAGTTTTGTACATATGGGTGAGGAAACATAAGAATAATGGGCCTAGTCCTGCAGAACTTGCCCTAATGGCATCCAGGGGAGTATTATGTTAGCTACGGTCTACAGGATTGGCCTTTAAGTTTGATCTTGTAGTCACTCCATCTAGATTTTAATAATTTACTTCTATAACCTGAGGCATTTAGGAACTAGAGCTAGGCAAGAAGTAGATATTCCATTTCCTGGAATATTATGCAATTTTGAAACTTTTTCCATTCCAAAATGGAACAGAGCTAAGCAAATTTCAAAATTTCCTGTGAAATGAATTTTTTAAAAAATCAAATGGGTCAAGTGAAATATTTTGTTTTGATGAAATCAAAAAAAGTTGTTCCATTTTAACTTTTTTATATTATATTAAAAAATAAAATGAAAAGACATTTCAAAAGAGATCATCAAAAATTTACATTCTGAAAAGGCTGTGATGGAATGTTTTAACTCCATTTCCCCCCTAAATTTAATTTTGTAAAAATTAATATGTTTCTGCAAAATATTTTGCTTTTTTTTTAAAAAAAAAAACAACAACAACAACAGTATTCCATTGGAAAATGTGCTGTCAGTTCTGTTTAGGGACGTGGACTGAAATTTTCAACAATACATGTATTACAAAACCCACTGGAAGCCATTGGGAATCATGGTCCTAAGTTACTGATGCACTGTTGAAAATACAACCTATACTGCATAGTTCCCTTATGTACTCTTTTTGTAGTTTGACCAAAAGTACAAATGGATTAAATGGGCATTATAACTATGTAATACCATTGCTTGGCACCATCTTTAGAACTTTATTCCACATTAATTACATTTAAGAAGTTCTGGTAGATATCTGCAGTGTCTTGTGCAATAATTGACTCAATATTTCAGAAAAGTGTATACCAATGTGTTTTTTTCAGCTTGAGTATATTCAGTTCTGCCATAGTAACCCTGTACAGCATCAGCACCAGAGGATGACCCTGGGGTCACTTTTCTAGGTATCTGGGAGACTTTATATTGGTGTTGTCTTTACCACTCTGATGTCTCATTCTCCTTCCACTTCTTCCTGAGTATATTCAGAATTTCTGTTTTGTAAATGTTTCAGGCAAAGTTAACCATGCTGAGCAGTTACTTGGGCATGCCGCCATAGTGATTTAAATGAGGAGACTCACAGAGTAAAGTACTGCTCAGTGTGAGTAAGATGGTGGAATAAGCTAAGGAAAAGTCTAGAAGAGACCGTTTCAATTTCTGAGAGCACGGAACAGCATCCACGGTGCCAGTAGGATGTCTTTGCAAAATCTTCTACTTTAATATTTTCTTTCATCACCAGACCTATGGGATGACAGAACTGCATCTCCTGGTTTCTTGAATTTCATCAAACTGTAGAATAGATACAGATCTGTTTACCAAATCACCCCTCAGAAACTTGATACTGGCTGAATTCCTACCACACCATCACGGTAGTCCAGTATGTAGGCTGGCAGATTTTGAAATGGGGAAATTAGCATTTAGCTCTGTGATGGAGTGACCCCCCCACATCACTTGCTAGAAAAGCGGGGGAGTAGTCATGTTCTGAACCTGTGGAGTGATTAATTGTCTTCCAGCCAGGGGGTGAGAGCTAGCTAAGGACCCATTAGGCACCTAAGACTTATAAGATGCTGAAGGAGCTCAGTGGAAGGGAGAAGATCCCAGTGAGAGAAGGAACTCCCTACTTCCTCTCTCCTGGATGGGCCTGGGATAGGCAGACTGAGGAAAGTTGCATGGTCAAAACTGATCCCTGGCGGGGTGCTTGGAAGGCAGGCAATATCCAAGGAGAGACTATAAAGAAGGCAGAACTCTTCTGTGGAGAGAAACCAGGAGGGAGCCTGTAGGTAGGTTTTGTAAGTGGAAGCAAAAGATTTGGGAACCCCAAGGGAGCAGAAGAACCATTCAGATTTGGTTTTATTTTCATTTGGAGCTTTTGGTTACCTTGGAAAAGGTTGAACTTAATGTGCCTTGGCCAGAGGTCTGAGCCCAGGGTATTTATGACATGGGTGAATGCTATGAGGTGCTCCCAGTGTGAATGAATCCTACCACAAGGTTCTCTCCTGGTTATTTATTCCTGCAATCTCTTTTCTTGTGTTGCTAAGCTATTTCTTTTTCTTCCCATCAATCTTGTCTTTGGTTTGCCCTGAGTCTGCACAGGGCATTTTATATCATGATTAAATGTACATTAGTAGAGTTATTAACTGTTGCAGCTTTATTCTGATTGTTTGCAGATGATTTTAGTATAAGATTCACTAGGATGGATCCCATGGGGCAGTAGAATCTACACTAGTTAGAACTTTCATTACCAGTAATTAGAAACAGGGGCCAGCACCATTAAAAATATTTGGTTTACAGTCTCTCTCTCGCTCTGTCTCTCTCAGAGATTACGTTCACGGCACGTACATAGAGAAATTAGATTAAAAGCATAAATATGCTTTCTAGAAGATTGCAATATAACACTATTTTATTTCTTCATATTCGGAACGATAAAACATACTAACCAAAAACAAAGAGAGAGAAAGCAGGCTGCTCCCTGAATCAGAGAGGCACATCTCATCCCACCCTGCTCTAGGCTGGCTGTATGCATGCTGACCACCGCTAGGCCCCAGTCACACATTTCCCTACATAGCCCCCTGGCCTGCAAGGAGGGCCAGAATTTAAAGTGATGCTTGTAATTTTTGAATAGTTTTCAATACACCACTCGAGGCACCATTGAAATTGAACATGAGGTAGTGTCATAGGCTTTGCTGCAGACTTATTCCAGTGTGACCTGAGAGTCTACCATTGAAATTTCCCTTAGCTTGAGTACAATAGCTGATCTCAGTTGTGGTTGCAGAGCACAGAGTGAGAGACGGTTTCTCAAATAACTGGGACCCAGACCACATACAGCTTTAAAGATAAGTATTAACACCTTGGGTTACACTTAGAAGCAAATAGGGAACCAAGGTGCTGGTTCAGTGTGCTCTCTAAGGCCATTCCACTAAGCTATAGGCCTCTGCATTATTCTGTGTGAGATTCAGCTGCCAAATGGGCTGCTTAGTTAGTCCCACTTTGAGTGAATTAGTTATGTATGTAATTAGATTTAATAAAGCACCTGTCCAAACTTTAGCTGCTCCACAAATATTAAAACACTAATATCCTCAGTACAAAATACAAGGGTTGCAATTTTCAAAGTCAAGCAGGGCACGTAATTCCTGTTAACTTAAACAGGAATCATATGGTTAAATGCACTTGGATTTGAAAATCTCAACCAAGGCCGTACTTACCAGGCCACATAATGGATATAACAGAATAATGATAACACTGTTAGCCCACAATCACAATAAACCCATGAGATAATATATCTTATAACAGTAAAAGATTCACCACAGAAAAATAGGATCATAGCCACACCACCTCTCTACATCTGTGGATTTACATGATTTCTTCTTTTCTATTCTCTCTCTCTCTCTCATTTTAAAAAAGAGTGACTTGATAAACTGAAGTGTGTCTATGGAAAACGTCTGCTGTGTCTATAAGAAATACAGATGGACAGAGCCATTCTTCATACTGTTTTCAACCTTAGTGTCTGCTGAAAAGCTTGTTTTAAAAGAAGTACACTTAAAAGCATGCTTTTAAATGCATCTTTAGATCTTATTTCCCATAGACCTTTTATCTTAAATTGCCTTTCAAGAGTTAAGATACTCCAAAGTATATCAGTGTTCTCTGCTTTTTTTAAAAAAGCCATACAGTGAATTGAGTTTTATATACTATATAATATAATTTATTTCTTTTTTTTAGCCTTAGTCACATCTTATGGGGTCAGCACTTGAAGTCCTCCATTCTAGTCTGTTTTGAAGCAGCTCCTCAGAAACTCCGGAGCTAATCGGATCCTGTTGTATGACCTCCATCCATCTAGTTTTGGATCTTCCAACCCTTTTTTTTTTTTTTTTTTTTAACCTTCCATTTCCTATATATATACTTCTGATCCTCTTTTCACATGCCCAAACCATCTGAGCCTGGATTCACTGAGCTCTTCTATAATTGATACCACCTTCACACTTCCCCTAGTTCATTCATTCTGAACACGGTCTATCTTTGTAACTCCAAGCATCCACTTTAACACTTCGGTTCCATTGTATTCAAGATCTGTTCCTGTCTCATCCTCTGTGCCCAAAATTCAGAGCTGTACAAAAGAGAAGTGTAATGTATACTTGTAAGTTTAAAAAAAATTCTGCCTGTCTTTCATTGCATTTCTCTAATTTATAACTTCATGGACAATTTGATTCTGCTGCTGAATTTTTGCTGTCTTATTTTAAATGGGGCAAGTGAAAGAAATAGATTTTGGCAAGGTCCAGTCTACTAAAAATCTTAAAAGCAATTGGGGAATTGGATTGCTCACAGAATTGATAATATTGAGCCTTTCGCCATTAGGCTGTTGATTCAAATTGTACCCACGTGCATAATGAGTGAAAATCCTTACCTTACGTTCTCTGTTCAATATACTTTGTGAAATACATTGATGGTCTTGGGACAGTCCTGCTCAAGGTGTTCAAACATTGAACAAGCAAGAAAAGACAACTACTCTCCCACCCTTTTGGGAGGAATCTCACCATAAAACAGTGAGGCACATTAGTTGAGGCAGTTCACATTGCCTCTCTTTGCTATAGCATCCATTCTGCTTAGCACAGAGTAAGAAAAAAAAAGAGAGAGAGAGAAAAGAAATAAAAAAGAGGGACTAGAAAGAAAAAGATATTCAGTGAAAAAAAACAGGACAAAAATTGAGCACTGACCAGGAAGAATTAAATGAACTTGTACAGAGAGGATGTGAGAAACAGAGAAAGAAATAGTAGATATCAGAGCGAGGTGGGAAACAATATTTCTATCCCTGAAAACCTTTTGCAAATTCTGTATTTTTTTCCCATCCAAATCTAAAATTTTTTGCAAAATGGCAATGCAAAGAACTCATTTAGGGTTAATTGATATCTTTTGTTTTGATTTCAGCCTTAGTTGTTTTATTATAATTAACTTAAGTTTTAAAACAAAATGCCTTTTGAAACAAAAAGTGGATTTTTTCATTCTGAAACAATTTAAAGTTTGTTTCCAACTTTTTTTTAAAGTGAGAAATCTATCAAAACTGATCCTCTTTGGCAAAGAGTTCAGGTTTTGAGGAATCAACATTTTCTGATGGAAAAACAATTTGTCAAAAAAAATCCCAACCAGCTCTTCAGTATTCAGATATAGTATATGTACCCGCCACCTACTTGTACCAGCCTAAGGAAACACCCTTGATGAACCCTTGGAGCAATCATGAGATTTAAAATAGAAGAATATAATTTTCACATGTTCAGAGTAGAAACTCAATCCTCCAAATTTAGTCATACTCAACAAGTTAGTATTAAGCTGAAATTGTTTGCTGGTTCTCCCAGTATTTGCCACTATAGGAACAGAGAATATATTTCAACCAAGAGAAGTACTTTAGATTCAGTAACTGTAGACTGGATGGTTAGATTGAGTCCCAGAAAGATTAGTGACAGGGATGAGAAAAGTTCTAAGGAGACTTAAGTCCCAGCCCCCTGTTCTAACCATTCAGATTCACCAGGTCATGAACTGGACACTTATTTTTAATATTACTATTGTTATTTTGAGGGCTTGTCATTTCCCTTGACAGCATTCCATTAATATGTGTTTGCACGTTGTGCCTGATTCAAAACTGCAGAAATAAAACTTTTAAATGATTTTGCTTGACTGAAGATTCACATACCAACATTAATATCCAGAACTTACTGTGGAACAAGACTACCAAGTAAACCGATGATGTTAAAATTCCATTGAGTTGTCTTGGAAACAGTAAAGAGGATCTTATCTCATGGCATGAATATGTTGAATGTCTTAACTGTATGTAACTGAATATGAAGAGCTACCTCCAATAATTGGGTTAAATGGAAGTTCTGAACATGAAGAAATTATTTTCAGAAACATACTATTCTGAAATTTTCATATAGTCGTGTCATTCTACCTCTCAAATTAGATCATCAATCTGTTTAAAATGCTGCCACTAAAACCACCCCCTGTGCCTGCTAGTCTGATCGTGTTAAGCCCTTCTTCAAATCTCTCAAATGATTTTCCCCTCTATGACTAGATCAAATTTAAGCTCTTCATCCTTGCCCTCAGGGTACTTCCTGCCACACAGCTGTCATCATTTTCCTCTACCCTCCTTGTCATGTTGCACAAGTAACTTCTCCCTTACTATCCTTAGTCACTCCTTTGTGCCTTCTTATTTACTCCCCCGAGTGTTTGGGTCTCCCTTCCTGGAACAATACAACATGCCTCTGCCCATTCATCTCTATTAGCACTGTGAGGTAGGGAGAAAAAAGTGGCTCTCTGACACCTTTATGCTTCCTCCAGTAGTCTACAGCCAAACAGAAGGGATGTCCTAGGCTTGTAATGGCCCTTCTTACACTCTATCCTACCTTCAGCCCCCTTTATATACTACCAAAACCAGACAGAGAAGGGGTCAACTGTATTGACTTTATACTACCCAAGGATTCCCCTATGTCAGGGAAATCCCCAGCTGTCTCAGAGCACCTGGCTCTGGCTTCTCTAAATAGACCTATATCCCCTAGCCTGCCTACCTCCGTTATCTGTATCTGCTGTGAATGTAAACATATACATATCATACTTCCTTTTCCTCTTCCTATTGCACATCCTATTGCACTTTGTGACAATGACATCTCTCTCTCTCTCTTCCTCTGTAAAGTACCCAGTACATGGTTGGTGACGTATAAATTATAAGAAGAAAAACCAAGTAGTAGAGTAGGAAAACTAAGATGCATTGAAATAGCTTTTGGTAAAATGGGAAATAACATGACTGTCTCCAGTTCATCCTTGGACAAAGGCTGGATGGATGAGGACTGGGAGCCAAGAAACATTCTTGATGATTTCAGGAATATTAATGAAAAGAAACAATGTGCTCTTGGTTACACACGTGATACTAAGAGATCATCTCATGGCCACAGAAAATGTTGAGTGAAACTGATACAAATCCTAAGAAGAAAGGCTGATCAGGAAGAATATTCACTCGCTTAGGGCTTGGATAGCTTGCTGAAATACATTTATACAAATACATATGTTAAAATACATACTTGGTCCTGCTTTAGCATGAGGGGATGGACTAGATGACCTTTTGAGGTCCCTTGCAGCCCTATATTTCTATGATTTACACTTTTTCTTACCCAGCAATTGACCTACCTTAAACTCATATCACAGCTCCGTACTTTGGTTGGTTCTGTGATCATGTGCAACAGAGGTCATTCTGAACTTAGAAGGAGGCCAAGCTTATCAGCAGTTTCTATATAACCTCCTGAAGACATCTTGAATCAGTAACCGTAATAAAGTAAGTGGGCTGTCTGAAAGGAGAAAAACATATCACTGTGTGCATATTCTTACTTTCTACATAAATCACATCCTGTACAAGGAAAGAGGTTTTTGAAGAGCTGATTCATCAACATCTTTGATGTCCGTGACCATTTCAAAGAAAAATCTTCCCAAAGAAGATGTGATCTCTACTGCTTTTCAACTTTTGTTTTTCATCTGGTTTCCTTCTTCATTTAAAGATATCTCAGTGCAAACGTTGTCCAATATTCTGTAAAAAGTTCAAGACTTCTTTTTAGAATAAAAAAGGCATTGTCACTGAGAAATATTCTTACAATCAAAGGGAATAAAACATACAGTGCTTCACCTAATGTAATACCCAAGAGGGAAGAAACCATTGCTTTAGCTCACCCTCTACAAGTCAGTGTCTTTGAGACCTTTATATACCTATATACCTTTATCTAAGACTAAGGACTTTTTGTCACACTAATAATAAAGGAAACCTGTCAGTCTACCCCATCTGTAACAAACTCTGTCCTTCCAGTCTGGGTCTGTCCCTTTGCACAGTAGTGGGATCAGGTGTCACTCTCTAATTTGTGTCTCCCCATGTATCTGGAGTTCTCTCTTCCCTCTGAAACAAAGAATTACATCCTCTCTTAAATTCTCACCATAGAAACCTTCCTTTTCTCTTTATATTTATAACGTGCTCTCATCCTGTGGTACTTTGTCTGAAAGCAAGTTATGTAACAGAGTGCATGGAAAGTACATTCTTACTTTCAGGAAACTTTCCTCTTCCTCGAGTTGGTGCAAAAGTACATTAGCATTGTGATTTCTGCACAAATGTTTCCAAAACAAGGAATAATCTCATTCGTCTTCTGTCTGATCTGTTTAAAAAGATCACTGCTTGTCCAACAGGTGTACTACACACCTCGGTCATCTCGGGTTGTCACACAAACAATTCAAACAGAAAGAAAGCATGGCTCTTGCATTCATTGTTTTGATACTCTCACAATGATCCAATACATCAATGCCCTGACAACTACATTCACAGGAAGTAGTGAGAAAGGTCAGTCTCATTTGTTATCAATAAGTTCTCTCTCTATAAGTGCTGTGATGTCTCTCTCTTAGGTACTTTGGTCTGTTTGTCCTTAGCTGCTTTAAATGCAACTTCTCTTATCTGAGCCATGCAACATTGTCTTAGGTCTTCATCATATTCATTAGGAAATGAGTTCAGCTTTGTCTGGGCCAGATCCACAGCCCATTTAAATCAATTAAAAGACTCACATTGGCTTCACTGGGCTTTGGATCAGACCCTCTGTGCTGCACCTTGTTCTCCTCAACAATATGCGTAAAGCCATAAACAACACACATTGCATTTAATTATTTCATATATCACAAGCTGCAAAGTGATCTCAGATGGTTGTTCTAGTGCAAGTTTCTTCCGATGCTGAAACTTTGACTCATACTAATTTAAAATATAGGGCATCTGCTCATTCTTACACTGACAGTTCCACAAATCACTCGTCAGGCCTCTTAATTGAAGCCCAGGCCATTTCCTTATAGAGCTAGATTCTCATTTACACTTCAGACACTTTCCACCACTCTGGAAATACAAAGTGGGAGTAAATTACAGGTATACCCACTTTAAGGCCACTTTATATTGCCAGGATAAAATGGCAGTAGTATAAATGAGACTGGTCCACTGAAATTGTTTTAAAGATGAAGTTTTCAGTTACAGTCCCATCTTGTATCTGATGGTTAAATGTCCTTTAGACTACATAGTGAGCAAGAGCTATGAAATGCCGCCAAAGTGGAAGGAGGGGAGCCAGGAATTTGCCAGGGCCAGAGTCAGACATTGACTTCCTGCAGAACACTTTCTTTCCCACCCATGTAACAGTGAATGGGATGGGTATATAACCTTTTCAACTCAGACCCATCTTAAAACATGGGCTGAGAAATAAAGAAAAACTATTTACTAGCACTCCTGTGTGTCACACACCTGCATTACATCAGTTCTGAGGGATTCTATTAGCTGCCTATAAATAATGCTTCTATGGCTATGGGAAAATTACTACCAGTCCCTGTTATCAAGTAGGTACTCATGTAGTAGGAGTTTAAGGTGTCTGAAGCAATACCCATAGCAATACATCCTACAACTCAGCCTATCCTAGAAAAGTGGAAATTGTACCATATCAAAGGATAGTTTGCATATTTTAATTTTCATGAAACGTTTTGAACCCATTCCTCCTTGCCAGGAAATACACTTATGACTCCTCAGAGTCCTTTTTCTATGCTCACATCCAATCAGGAAGACTCATTTATAACAAAGGGTGCTTCATTCAAATGTAATATGAAGTGCCTGTTAAATACATAGGTATCTATAAGTTCTGCCATCTTATAATGGCTGAATATATTTTATATAATTCAGGTTTCTATTGTTTTCTGGTTTGCAATTATTCTATTTTACAAGACCACAGGACAAAGGCTCTGATCATTGCATTTTCGTAGCCTGTTGAAAAAATATCCATCGTATCAATGAGCTACACTTCACTGCTTTTCACTATACCAGTCAAATGTTCTCTGGTAATGGATGTATTTAGCCTGCAAGGACAGAATATTCTCAGAGTGTAAATTATTTATTTTTCACTCCATTTGCACTGATTTCTAAGTGATCATTGTCACTCAGGAATTAGCCAGCTAAACTAAAGAGTGTCAAAACAAGTGTCCAAGCAATGTCCTAAGACAGCTTTTTACAGAATGTAATTGTCAGTTATGAATTATATAAGGAAAGAAAGCAACCTAAGGTACTCTAGAAAAAATATCAAATCCTGTTAGAAAATTAACCTTGAGTTTATATTATGTGTCTTTTAATGTCTAGCTGTCCTTGAGACAAGGTGCAGCTAAAATAAGCTCATGTCACTAAGACACATTTTAGACTACCTTTGATGATTCTGTTTTATACGTGGGTTAGTAAGAGTCCTGTCCAACAAAAAATAATACACGATCATTCTTGTTTATAACAGCTTCTAAATAATTTCTAGAGTGAGTACAACTGACCTGGTTTTTTAAGTGCAATATATGGTAAAAATGAATTATTTTTCCTCTTGCCTCTTGAGGTTTTCTCTGAGCTGGTTCATCAGTCCAGAACACAAGATTTTTCTTTCTCTCCAGTAGCAAGAGTCAGGGTGGCAATCAATCAAACTAGACAATTTCCATGTCCCTCAATCATTCTCTTTTTATCCATCAGTGCCTCATTGTCATTTTTTCTTGAGCTAAAAGAATAAAGATTAGGTTCACTATCATTAAGAACAGTCTTGTTCCCAAGCTTAATGGGACCATTGTCCAATGGGGGAAATGGGATCTCTGGGCAGGTCAACCAAGTTATTTTTTTTAATGGAATAGAATGCTTTTTTAACTATAATTTAGTCTGCTTAATATGTCATGTTTTTAAATAGCAGTACCCAAAATATCCAGAATAAGGACTGCAAAGAGTTTAAAGGAATGATTACACACTGGTTGAATGCTGCATAGGCTGGTGCCTGAAGGTTTAGTGCCCAATTTTCTGTTGTTCTACATATAGCCATTTGTATAGTCATTTACACTAGTGTAAACTGAGTTTGCAAAATTAGGTGTAAATGTTGCCATTCTGATTTGCATTATTTACTCTGCACATGACTATATAAGGTGCAGAACTGGACCCTTGATCTGTAGCCATTAGTAAAGGTGTACAATGAATGCCCTAAAGAGTTGGTCTACTGATACTTAAACTATCTCTGCTGAGGAAGAATATATAGCTTGGGAGGAGTGGACTCTAATGCTGTTGGAGTTTACTTGAATCACTTTGCAATGATGTACCTGAAAGTTTTGAGATCCTATCTGGATCCTTCAAAAAGGACCAACAGTGATTAAGCACTTCTAAAGGGGTTCTTTCTCTTCAGATGGTTTTTAAGAGCCCTCCACAGGTACAGAGTGCCATTTTTTTCTCTTTCCTTGTCTCAAGTGCCAAGCAGAGACTGGAAAATGAAGCATCCTAAATTGAACGATATTGCAGTAGGTTCAAATGACCTCTTTATCATTGTGGGACAGTCTATTAAGTGGATATATCTACAGTGCACAGTGAATATGTGATGGCAGAACAGGTAGGCTTACATGTAGACATGTGGTGGCATGGTCGATAGCACGGTCTAGCAACTAGAGTACTTATCTAGGGTTCCTGGAGGATTTGTGCTGTTGTTGCTAGCCTGTGCTGAAGCCTGTGCCATCACATCTACACTGCTATTGTTACCTGTGTTATCTAGATTAAAGCTAACACAGGTATGCCTGCCTGTGATACAGTCACATCTTTACTAGGGAGAGATGACTTTTCCTTCGCATTTCTGGCTGGGATCATAGCCACCAAGATTACTTACAAGGGTAAAAAGATGTTATGTTAAATCAAATGGCTCAAAGGAAGTCCCAGCCACATTTTGGGGAACAAAATTAAAGCTCTGGAAGCAGAGGAGACCTAACAGGGGGATGAAGGAAATTAACTTTTTTTCAAAATGGAGAAGAGGAGCCAACTGTGATTTCCCTATACCCACATTTCTTTCCCTTGCAAGCATTGAGAACAGTTGTCTGGATACCCAGGGAGCTGAAACCTAGCCATTAAACGCCTATTGAAGGAAACAGGAATCTTGGCCATTTTAGCCCCATTTTTGAAATCCTACTGCAACAAGCCAGGAATACTGATCAGACCATGTAATAAGCAAAGGACAAGATATTTTTGTTCTATTTGTTTTCATTGAGTTTAACATGGCTTTGCTACCTTGTCAAAAATTACTAACTCTTTCTGGAGTGCTTGGTCTCAAGCCAACCCGAGAAACTTAATGTGAGTGGGTAGGGATGCATTGTTAGTCTCTGAATGCAATTTTATGAAATAGCATTAGAAAAATCTGCCTGCCACATCTCTGGAGTTATTCTGGAGCAATGAGAATCAGGGGAGGGTTAAGTAGGGACATTTTTTCAATACCTTCTAGACTGGAGGAATTGTGTAAACTAGATGGAATGTTCACACTAATCAGAAGACATCTTGAGCCATGTCTTATTCCTGTTGCTCCAAAAAGGAAACTCTGCATTGACCTGTGATGAAAACAGGCTCACTGACAGGTAACAGGCCTCATGGTGAAGTGAAATCTTTCTTCCATCAGGCAGCACTTTCCTAGGAGGCTATGTGACCCGCTCAATTAATCTGCCTCAAAAAATAAGAATCCTTGAGCTGGAGCATGCAGTGATGGACAGCAGATTGGCATTCACTTAACTGAATAGGCACATGAACTCTTCCAAGAGACCATCACTTTTGGGGTTAGTTTATCTGCTCTGCTCCACTTTCCTGGTGCCAGTCAGATGATGAAACTGGGAGCTATAACCAGCTTCTCTCTACTGCATCCTTTCACTTGAGATATGTAACTGCATAGACAACTGCACTGTCTGTCCTTAAGAAAATATGCTTTCTCTCGCACCTCGACTGGAATGCTAGCACAGATGACTTAACTGCTCGTAGCTGAACCATATTTACATGAAACAATTTTCTTCTGAGACCAAAGTGAGAGAGTCCTCAAAAGCAGCAGCTGTTGGGTTGGGTCCATCTCTCATATGTATTGATTAAATGGAATTTAGGTTTATCATACAAAACTACTGCTTCATGGTTTAAAAAATTAATAATAGGGTGTTATTTCTCCTTAGTGGTCAATGCTTCAACTCAAAATCAATGGGCTACCTTAACAATTGTTTTCAATCTTTATTTTATTCAATCTTCTAAACCATTTTTGCCCTACATTTCCTGCAGCATCAGTGACCTCCTGCTGAGGGATTTGTATAGGCTCATCTGATTATGTTTCGTCCAATAGCTGGCAGGTCAATAGCTCTAAACCAGTGGTGAGCAACCAGCAGCACATAGGCTGCACACAATCCATCAAGGTAATCCGCTGGTGAGCCACCAGACAGTTTGTTTACATTGACCGTCAGCCGCTCCCAGTGACCGTGATTTGCTGTTCCCGGCCAATGGGAGCTGTGGGAAGTGGCACAGGCTGCAGGTACATGCTGGCCGCTGCTTCCTGTAGCTCCAATTGGCCAGAAATGGTGAACCATGGCCAATGGGAGCTGCGAGAAAGCCGTGCCTGTGGACGGTCAATGTAAACAAACTGTGTCAAGGTTCCCCAGTGGATTACCCTGAAAGGCTGCCTGTGGTCTGCAGGTTGCCCACCACTGCTCCAACCAAAGTGTGGGAGAGGTAAGACACAAAATTTCAGTTCATATCCATTTTTATTGAAGGAAGAAGGTCTAGTGGTTAGGGCATTAGCTTAGGATGCAAGAAAGATGACCAGATAGCAAGTGTGAAAAATTGGGATTTTTTTTGTAGGGAGGGGGGACATAGTTGTATATAAGACAAAGCCACAAATGTCGGGATGGTCCCAATAAGATCAGGACATCTGATCACCCTAGAGTCAATTCCCTGTCTGCTACAGACTTCCTGTATGTCCCCAGGTAAGATACTTATATTCACTGTGCCTCATGTTGCATGTCTGAGTTAATGACAATTTATGATTCTTGAACACACTGAACTGGAATTATTTTATCACAGATTATCAATCGGAAACTAGTACAGCACTACACAGAACACAGAAAGAATAGATACATTACCCCCTTTATGTGATGATGTGAGAAACAGCTGGCTCTCTGTCTCTTCTCCACTGGCGGATTCATTCCCCAACTAAATTACCATACCTGTGTCATTATACAGGGTTTTCAAACAAAGAAACTCTCTTTGCTCTGATGTTATTTCTCTACATTTTCAGTTTACCTGATTTATGTGTGAAATCACAGTTATTTACAACTGAGAGAACTAACAAGGTAATCTAGTTCAGTGTGTGTTTCTTCCCCCATAATTATTCTTTCCTGTTGATTCATCAACAGAAGATATCTGCTGTAACAAGCCTCTCTTATCATTTTTCCAGGTATGTAAGCATTACATAGTGTGATGTCATATGGGTACTTAAAATATATGGTATATATAACATTTTCTGTATATGAATTAGATATACAGTATATATGGCACCATGCAATATATAAAAATAAGAAGCAATAGTAATCGCTGCTTTAAAGAAAAAAATAGTTCATACTATGTATATCTTTATTTAATATCCACATACAAATATTCTCTGTTCCTTCAATTTCTCTTTCATGTATATCATTACTTTAATCATGTTGCATTTGTACAACTGCGTTCCAGTAGAACAGTTTAATGTAGTCAGCTTGAGAAATGTAATTTCAACATCAGTAGTACATGTTGCCATTATGAGCGGTTCCAACAAAGCACAACATAATGTTTATGAAGAAAAAATAGTTAATGTTTATTTACTACATGCCATTTCCTGGATGTTCTGGAAACTCAGCAACTGGGTGTCTTTAAGACTATGATAAGTGAGCTACTAGAATCATTAGCTCCAGCATTCAGCTTGGTTTTCACAAAAATCCTTTCTTGGAAAAGACTAATACAAATTGTTCTTAACATCTTGACATTTAGCAAAATATTTGCATAGACTTGACTATACAAAAGTATACAAACACAGATTTGTTTATATATATATAAACTTTTTTTGATTAAACACTTAAATATGGGTCTAAATTTTAAATGGATAATTCTATATGGGTGCCTCATTTTATTGTTCCTTTATATTGTACTCAATGCATTTTAACATTAATTTATTCAGAAGAAATTATTGGTGGTGCTCTGCCATCAGATGAAACTGTTTTACACAAAACATTTGTGCATGTGCAAGTTATCTTGTGGCCATATGTACTGCTTTTCTCTATTTGGGATTTAAGATTATTTGTTTTATTGATTGCTTGCAAAGCAGTGGAATGACTGTATTGTCTTCCCAGTATATCAAGATTATTTTTTTATTTGGCACCAGCCTAGTATTCCAGTCATTCTAGGAAGATAGAGTCATCGTATTAAGTATACACATTTTACCTATGATGCTTATATGTTAATTAGGGTTTTGTGAAAGATTCTGCAAGATTCTAAATCTACCCAAATCCACCCTCATTTGGGGATCAAGCCAAACCCATGAATGCCAGGCCAGATCCATGAAAGTTAGGTGAATCAGGAAGGACAGATATGTTAACAAAATCCCAGACACCCTTTGTTTCAGAGATCAAAATTTGTTCACTTTTGTTCTTTTTTGGCTAGAGGGTAGGACCTTCTAATTAATAGCTGGTGATATTATCCCATGTCTTTGTGCATCTGTCTTTGAGAGGGTTTACGAGGAAGGGAATGGGAAGCATCTTCATCCTTCACATAAACAGAAGGAGATAATGATTCATTCTCTTTCTATTGCAGTCACTGGGACTCCAATTTGTAGGTCAGTTATGCCCCCTAAGACTTAGTGTGAGGCTGATGCAGAGCCCTATTATGGGACTCTACTACCCTAAAGTTTAGTGTGCTAGTTTATTAATCTACTGATTTTAGTGCAGCTGTCCCAACCTAAGACCACTGCATCACCCCACACAGACACTTGAAGAAAGCAGTTGGAATGGGGGACTGACCTGGCAGTCTCACAGCTGGTTAGGAATTAAGTACAAAAACCAATCTGTGTGGTAAAATTTGTACAAGGTTTAACTTTCACCACAGTACTTTTACTCAGAATTTTGTATAGAAAAGAATAAGTTGTTAAAATACGCTTCCAGTAAACAAGTAAAATCTGCAGTGGCAACAAAGATGTTACAATAGAATGATACAACAATAAACTACAATGATGAGTCCAATCAAGTTAATGACAAAAAAGGCAGACATCAAGTCAGTCAGTCAACAAACAGGAATATATAAACAATCCAAATCAGACACCGACAACAAAGAAATTATATGTTGAGCAAGCCTAGAATTTAAATCTTCAAGTCAAAACACCAGTAGTTAGGTTAATATTTACTTTCATGCAGTACATTTCAACAATTCCCAATATTAAGATATATTATGTATCATGCTTAGAAAAGAGTCTGGTATAACTTACAAATCTTTTAATGTAAAATCACATTTCTGGTATCTACAATTTAATAATCTGTCATTCTAACTTCCATATAGTGAGCTGAAAAATCTTGATCCTATTGCAAACAATGGGTAAAACCCTGGACATAGTAAAGTCAATGGGAGATTTGTCATTGATTTCAGTAGGGACAGGATTTCAATCATTATCTTGAAAAGAATCAAGTGCTGCTATAATCCAGAGCTTCCAACTTCTAGTATCTGTGCTGCAGGACATCATAGCTTCAGGTTCAGGACTCTACAAGTTTTACCCTCTTTTTAGTACCTGAATCATATACATTTGGCTCTCAGAGTGACCAATTTCACTTTCAGCACAAGCCACATAAATTAGTGTAATGGAGTTATCACTTCTTTTTCTTGACCTGCACTCCACCTAGACAAAACAGATCGTATCTTTATTTATATATATCTAAATACAATTTAGATCCAGATTTCTAATACTTAGTTTGAGAGTGTTTGGATTCAGTCTTCTGGTTCAGTTTAATGTTTAAACAGGAGTCATTTGCAACACCTGCAATTTGGTTAAAATTTCTAACACTCTTTAAATTTGAGGAAGATGTTTGTATCTGAAGTTCTGGTTCAGGTTCGTCTCTGAATGATTATAGGATTTATACTATACAGCTTTCTATCCTTAATATCATAGGATCTGGCTTCTATGGCATCAATTATTTCATAGTTTTAATTGATCAAACTGCACTGGTACCTAATTAGAAGTTTCTTTCTTAGTTTGGGAATACACTTCCACTGCAATAAGAGCTTCAAAATGAGCAGGATTCTGCTGACATTCTTTTCATTGCCACCAAGATTTAGTTTTCCCTCTCCATCAGCCTCCGTACAATCCTACTCCTCATCTCGATGTAAAGAGACTCATTAGTGTCATAGAGTGCTGGTGATGATGACAGAATGTTGTAATCCATCTCTTCAAAATGAGGCAGCCGCATTATCATCATTGTTGAGTTGAGACCCAGACACCAGTTCTGACTGCTGGAAAGTCTCCCCTTGGCTGCAATGGACTTTGGATCAGACCCCTTACATGCCGATTCAGTGAATTACTTGGGTCAATGTCTGTAATGTTGAGTACATGTGTAGTCCTATTGAAGTCAATATTAGATATACTTAAGTGCCTTTTTGCATCAGGGCCTAAGGATCTGATCCATAAAGAAATTTGGAGAGGTTCATTTCATGACCTTCTTCCATTATTTTTCATCCAGCCACCCTTTGACTGGGAACCAGAGCTAATAATTAATAGATATATAAATAATTCTGTCTTTATTTTTATTTAGATAAAACAATGATCTCACCCACATCAAAGTGGTGATTACCTTTGAAGATTTTATTTTAGGCTCCAATTCAGCCAGGTGCTTAGGCACCTGTGTATAAATGAGTAGTCACCTTGGCTTCAGTGGGACAACTCGTGTTTACAGTTATTCATCTGCTTAAGAATTTGGCTGAATCAGGGCCTTAGAGAAGATGCATTTGAATACCAGCCTTCCACCAACACAACTGGTGACTTCTGCTCTGAAAACTAATCCAGTCTTTCCAATGATATCCGGTTTTCATAATCCAGAAAATTTAGTGAACTCACATATTGTCACGATATTTTGATTTAATTGAACATATTATCATATTGGAAATACAATTTTAATCTCTTATTTAATTGGTAAATATTTGAAAATATTATCACACCTTTTTTTAATCATTTGACCATGTTTAAAGAAAAGAACACAATACCAAATGAAAGAGAAGTGATTTAGGTCTATTTAGACAGTTCAGGGGATTAGTGTTCTTTCTGAATTATTTTTGCAAATTGAAACAGAAGAGAATGGGTTAATGTCTCTACTCTTTAAAAGCAGCAGAGCCTATTAGCTGCTTTGAATTAGTATCTGGCTGATTTCTCCCAAAATAATATTTAAATTTGAAATTGTTTTGCAAGCTGGTGCATCAATACCCCAAACCATTTCATGAGACAAAACCTTGTTTGTTCATTTATCATGTGCCTTGGGATTAAAAATAGTAACACCATATTTCTTCTGCATAGGATCATTTATGTCAAAGTGTATTCATTAAATCTAGTGCTGGGTGAAGTTTTTTAGCCATTTTTTTTTTCAGCATAACGTGCAGAATCCCCTGAAACATTTCATGAATTTGTGTTGGTTTCGCTAAATTGTTTGTATTAAGATAGAGGGGGGGATTCTGAAAAAGTCTTATTATTTTATGATGACATTTTGTAAGCTAAATGTTTGGATTATTTCAGTTCAAAATAACACTTTTGAAATTTCCTTTAATTCCATTTAAAAATAAAACTCTTTTAAAATAGTCAAAACTGAAAGGAAATGCTTCATTTCAGGTAGAACAAAATGTTTTGTTCCAACTGATTTTTTTTTTCTTTTTTGATTTGCTGAAAATTCCAGTAAAATTGTCAACCCAAAACAATTTTACTCTTGATTTTTCAAAACTGCCAACAAACAAAAAATCTGTTTTCCTCACACTTCTAATTCAATCACCCCAATTCTTCAAAGACATTATGGACCATTGTCATTGCAAAATCAGGGATTTAAATGATTTGCATAAATATCTAAACCTTTCAATATTCTGAGGTACCCATTTCCTAGTTTCTGGTCTATGTAGCCACTCATTTACTTGTCAGGTCTTCAGTTAGCACCGCTCCATGTTATTTAATTTGGTCTAGTCTATGACTCATTTTCTAGATTTTCTGTTGGTTTTCTGTTTGTTGTTATCTTTTGTTTTTCTTTGTTGTTACATTTTAATATAATTATAAAGTGAAGTGAGGTTTTTTAAAGAAAAATACTTTGTCAATTTAGTGGATATAAATGATTTAAAATTGTTCCACGGATGTTTTCATTTACAAATTGCAATTTTTCATAGTGTTGTAACTTACTCATCATTGTTCTAATTTGCATGTCATTACCTATTATGGTTTTTCTTTTGAAAACCTGAAATGTTTGCAGCTCATCATAACCTAGTCCTAATGATTTTCAGTGCATCTGTTAAAAACAGCATCTAGGCAATTTCCTGTTGACAATCATCTTTGTGTTTTACTGATTTCCAAGATTTTCAGTTAGGAGTTTATATATACTTAAATATTCTACTTTAAGTATGCATAAATTGGAAAATAACAAATGGATAATTAAGTTGTATGCAGAAGTATTACTGCATCTGTATTCTTGCATCTGTTACAAGAGTTACAGTCTGCTTTTTCCAGAGAGTTAGGCATGTTTTGGGGTTGTTTGTTTATTTGTTTGTTTGGCTGTTTTTAGGTGGGTGGCTGAGGCGGGGATGAAGGGGAAGAGGAAGAGTGAGCTCCTAAAATAGATTTCCCTGTTTCTTAATGGCATAATGAATTAACCAGATGTATCAAGAAATTAATTAACGTAAGAAACAATGATGGAAAACAAAACAGCAGAAAAGGAACATTGGCCTCCAATCCTTTATTGCCTCAGTGAGTGTAGGAACCTATCTTGTTCTACTATAAAACAAAATCTAAAGTTTAAAAAAAAAAAACACCAATCCCCTGGGTTCTGACTTCTTTAACAATGATTTAATCTGAAGATAATCTCAAACCTTTTCCTTGGGCCTGGTTGCTCCTAGTATTCCTACCTTAGGATTGCTCAGTCCAACCTTGGATCCTGCCTCTCTAAGCAAGACACTTCTACCTCCCTTTTATCCTGGTGAAACAGCAAGCCACCTGCCTTAGCCACAGAACGCTTAATTAGAAAGATCAACACTTGCTAGCAAGGTGAGTGTTCCAGTTTTGTACACTCACCTTCAAGGCCCTGAGCAAATTCAGCCCACCTTTGTTTCTGTTCTCTTTCTTCCTCTGTCTTTCTACATGTCTTCCAAAACTCTTTTCTAAGTGATTCCTTTATCTCCTTTCCCTGCCCTTGACATGACTCTTTAATTCTTCCTCCTACACAGAGAACAGCCTCTCAATTTCCCTGCCAAATGCCATCATTCTCCTTCTTCAAATCCCTGCTTGAGACTTCTCTGGTATATAATTTTTTCCCAGTTGTAATTGACTATTAGCTCCCTAGGGCAAGGAATTATTTTTTAGGTCTTTGAACATGACCCATGTACACTTAGTGCTTCATAAGTAACTGCTAATTATAATCAGTAAAGTTCTGTTTAGTAAAAAATAAAGTTGTTAGACATGTGAGATATATATGCATTTTAAAATCTATAACACCAAAGCAACTAGAAATTCATTGGTTGTAAGTCTAAATGTATTTCTGCATCTATGTTGTTATGGCTATCGAGATGACACACTCACTCTGTGGATGGGTGGGTATATGCTTTAATGCTTTGTGGCTTTTCAGTTTCTGTGATAGGACAATGCAAATACAGTTATACAAGAGAAACTGGTTTTACAATGGCATTACTTAGCTCATACTATTTAATCTTTCTCAGTTAGATTTTGATTGTGCATTGCTTGGACATTCAAAACACCAACTGAAAGTATGGCTACACAGCAGCTGGGAGATGTAATTCCCAAGTCAGGTAGACATAAACATGTTAGTTCTATTTGAGCTAGTGCAGTAACAATAATGTATAACAAATGGAAGAAAGGGAAAGTTGATAGTAATGAATATAATTAACAAGTTAGGAATTGTAGAAAATTGATACAGGAAGCAAAGGGACACAAGGATAAATCTGTAGCCAGCAGAATTAAGGACAATAAAGAGTTTATCTATAAGAAAAGGAAGAAATTTTAAATGAATATTTGTGTTTTGTATTTGAGGAAAAACAGATTATATAGTGTCATCATATCGTGATAACCCTCTTTGCATTCCTCCAGTATCTCTGGAGGATGTTGAACAGAAGGTATGAAAGCTATACATTTTTATATCAGCAGGTCCAGATAATTTTCATCCAAGAGTTTTAAGAGAGCTGGCTGAGGAGCTTGCAGGACTGCTAATGTTAGTTTTCAGTAAGTCTTGAAGCATAGGAGAAGTTCCAGAACACTGCCAATTTGTTAAAAAAGGGTAAATGGGACAACCCAAGTAATTATAGGCCTATCAGTCTGACATCAATCCCAGGCAAGTAAAAATGGAGTAGGTGATATGGGACTTGATTAATAAAGAATTAAAAGAGGGGAATGTTAATGCAAATCATCATGGTTTTAGAAAAATAGATCCTGTCAAACTAACCTGATAATTTTTTTTGATGAAATCACAAATTTGGTTGATAGAGGTAATAGTCGAGGCATAATATACTTTGACTTGGTACTACACCACATTTTGATTAAAAAACTACAACATTAAAAAATTAGTAGGACACATATTAAATGGATTAAAAGCTGTCTAACTGATAGATCTCAAAAGAAATTGTACATGGGGAATCATCATCAAGTGAGTGTGTTTCCAGTGTGGGTTGGTTCTTGGCCCTAAACTATCTCCCATTTTTATAATGACCTGGAAGAAAACATACAATCACTGATAAAGTTTGCGGATGACACAAAAAGTAGGGGAATGATAAATAATGAAGAAGACAGGTCACTGATTCAAAGCAATCTGGATTGCTTGCTAAACTGGTTTTAACCAAACAACATGCTTTTTAATAGGGCTACATGTAAATGTTTTCATCTCAGAATAAGGAATATAGGCCATACTTACAGAATGGGGGGTTCTATCGGGGGAATCAGTGACTCTGAAAAAGATTGGAGAATTGTGTTGGCTATTCAGTTGAACCTGAGCTCCCAGTGTTGCACCTAGGAACAGAGGAGTTAAAGTGACCCTGGGATGCATAAACAGGGAAATCTGGAGTAAGAATAGAGAGGTTATTTTAATTCTGTATTTTACCTCATTACCCAGGGCTGGCTTCAAGCACCCGCATTCCAAGCTGGTGCTTGGGGCGGCAATCTCCAAGGGGCGGCAGTCCCTGTTGTTTTGCCCCCAGCAGCATGCCGAATTGCCACTGCGGGCAGGGGGGGCGTGGCATTCCGTGTGCCCTTAGGGCGGGCACGTGTTTCCATGGTGGCGGCAATTCAGCAGCAGCTTCAATGTTTAGCTGTCCGCAGGGGCTTCAGCTAAACATAGAAGCTGCCGCGGAATTGCTGCCGCCGCAAAAACACGCCTGCCGCCCTAAGGGCACATGGATTGCCCCCCCACATACCCGCGGTGGCAATTCGGTGCACTGCTTGGGGCGGCGAAAACTGTAGAGCTGGCCTATCTTTACCAGTACTGTTGCGACTGCTGCTGTGTCTCATTCTGGTGTCCACAATTCAAGAAGGATATTAATAAATTGGAGAGGGTTCAGAGAAAAGCCATGAGGATGATTAAAGGGTTAGAAAACATGCTTTATAGTGATAGACTCAAAGAGCTCATTCTTTGTAAATTTTACAAAGAAAAGTTAAGAGGTGAGTTGATTATAGTCTATAAGAATCTACATGGAGAACAAATATTTAATAATGGGTTCTTCCATCTAGTAAAGAAAGATATAACATAATCCAATGGCTGGAAGGTGAAACTAGACAAATTCATACTGGGAATAAGATGCAATTGTTGACAGTGTGAACATTTTACCATGGATCAATTTACCAAGAGTCATAGTGTATTCTTCACCAGTGACAATTTTTAAATCAAGATTGAATATTATTCTAAAAGATATACTCTAGGAATTTTTTTGAGGAAGTTCTGTGACCTGTGTTATACAGGACATCAGACTGGATCACAATGCTCCCTTCTGGTCTTGGAATCGACGGGGAAAAAAACAAGTGTAGCCACTGTAGCATAGGTGGCATCTTGAGCTAGCTGACAGAGAATGTATCCCGGAGCTCAGGCAGGATGATACATAGGTGACTAAGTAGAGATTAGTTTCCATCTAAAATATGTTTTTATTAGGGTTGTCAAGCGATTAATTTCATGATTTAAAAAAATCACGATTAATCACATCATTAATCGCACTGTTAAACAATAATAGAATACCATTCGTTTAAAATTTTTTGATGTTTTCTACAATTTCAAATACATTGATTTCAATTACAACACAGTATACAAAGTGTACACTGCTCAATTTATATTTATTTTTGATTACATATATTTGCACAGTAAAGAAACTAAAGAAATAGTATTTTTCAGTTCACCTAATACAAGTACTGAAGTGCAATCTCTTTATCATGAAAGTTTAACATACAAATGTAGACTTATGTACAAAAATAATTGCATTCAAAAACAAAAAAATGTAAAACTTTAGAGCCTACTAGTCCACCCACTCCTACTTCTTGTTCAGCCAATCGCTCAAACAAGTGTATTCACATTTGCGGGAGATAATCTGGCTGCGCTTGTTTACAAGGTCACCTGAAAGTGAGAACAGGTTTGCATGGTGCTTTTGTAGCCAGCATCACAAGATATTTGTGTGCCAGATGTGCAAAGATTCATATGTCCCTTCATGCTTCAACCACCATTCCAGAGATGGTGTCTATGCTGAAGATGGGTTCTGCTTGATATAACACTGGTCTACAATTTTTGAGAGTTGTCTGCTTCAGAGATAAAATGTGGTATTGATTATGTATTTTTGATGTGCTGAATTCAATATGGCAATTAAAACAACTGATTGGCTACTGTTCTAAGATATTTAAGTTTTACATTTTATGTCTATGTATATCTGTAGATAGTAGATGTTTTAACATAAATTGTAAACCTAGGTCTTTTCATGTGTTATGTTGCTTACATGATAATATTTCACCTTCCTGTTTATGTAACACTTTAAAAATCAGCAAAAGGATTAATAAATAAATTTATTATGAAACAAAGGCAAAAAACTATTATGTACAAGTTGTCCTATTCCAGTGTCGACTCAGCGCTTCTTGGCTGTCTCTTGTATTCATTAAATGAGCATCTCTTGTCACTGTCCGCATAGCTGCAAGCATTGATGGCTCCATTTGCCCTGTAGCGTTCTCATTGTTGCCCTGTCCTGGTGAAATCGCTCGCCGTGCTCATCGCTCACTGCTCCACAGTTCGTTGGAAAATCTAGATGAAGTGCAAAAAATGATCTTTAGTGACATGCTGCAACCAAGCTTTTGTATGCCTTGAGGAGGTTTTCCACCAACACCTGTAGTTGTCTGCCTTGTTGTTGCCGAAATATATTTATTGCCACTAACTGGAAAGACTTTCCATGCCGTCTTTTCTTGCCACACAATGGCATGGTCAAATGCATCATCTGGACGAAGTTCACGAATCTGAGGACAACAAAGACACCTTCCTTTATCTTAGCTTCACTTACCTTGGAAATTTCCCACAGAGGTACTTGAAAGCTGCTTGTGTTCTTCAATGGCATGACAAAGTTCTTCATCAGACCCAGCTTGATGTGTAAGGGTGGTAACAAAATCTTCTTTGATCTCAATAAGTTGTGTGGATGGCTGAACAGTTTCCCTCTCGCGCTCCAATGACTGTCGGTATGGCCGTCTTATCTTGATGTAATGGGATCTCTGCACGACTATTGCCATTCGCAGAGAAAACAGCAGTCATCATTTGTTAGTCCAGTCGCAGACAAGGCAACGAGCCAACAACCTTCAAGATCGCCACAAAGCTGCCACTGATTGGTCATAGTTTAAGTGTAACCAATCAATAGTTGTTTCTATTGTCCATAGATTTCTATCATATGGACTGCATGACCAACAAATTGAGGCAAAACATTGCCATTTGTTTTTTTTTACAGCCAAACCAGCTTGAGACTGCTTCGATGAAAATGAACAGTCTCCACTCACTGGATCGTGTACACGACGATTTGAGGGTTGCCATCACCCATGAGTTGTTGCAGGCTACAAAATCACCTTCCATGGAAGAAGAATGGGACAAGATCCTTTTGACGATCACGGAACATGGAAACCCTCACATCACCTGCCAGGAGATTCCACTGCTGTAGTCTGGAGCCCAACAGCTAGACTAGAGCCAATCAACAATTTTAAGCATCATTTTCGTTATTTCAGAAGCATTTTGGCTGTAGAGCAGTGTAATTATCCAAAGCAGTACGGACCGACACATGTTCATTTTCATTATCTGAGTCAGATGCCACCAGCAGAAGGTGGTTCAGGTTCTGTAGTTTCTGCATTAGAGTGTTGGTCTTTTTAGACTTCTGAAAGCATGCTCCATGCCTTGTCCCTCTCAGATTTTGGAAGGCATTTCAGATTCTTAAACCTTGGGTCAAGTGCTGTAGCTATCTTTAGAAATCTCACATTGGTACCTTCTTTGCATTTTGTCAAATCTGCAGTCAAATTGTTCTTAAAACAAACATGTTCTTGGGTCATCATCCAAGACTGCTATAACATGAAATATATGGCAGAATGTGGGTAAAACAGAGCAGGAAATATACAATTCTCCTTCAAGGAATCCAGTCACAATTTTTTTTAAAATGAACTTCATCAGCATGGAAGCATGTCCTCTGGAATGGTGGCCGTGGCACAAAGGGGCATACAAATGTTTAGTATATCTGGTATAAATACTTTCCAATGCTAGCTACAAAAGTGCCATGCAAACACCTGTTCTCACTTTCAGGTGATTTTGTAAATAAGAAGCAGGCAGCATTATCTTTCATAAATGTAAACAAACTTGTTTGTCTTAGCAATTGGCTGAACAAGAAGTAGGACTGAGTGCACTCTACAGTTTTACATTGTTTTCTTTTTGAGTGTAGTTATGTAACAAAACATCTACATTTGTAAGTTGCACTTTTATGATAGAGAATGCACTACAGTACTTGTATGAGGTGAATTGAAAAATACTATTTCTTTTATCATTTTTACAGTGTAAACATTTGTAATGAAAAATAATATAAACTGAGCACTGAACACTTTGTGTTCCATGTGTAATTTAAATCAATATGTTTTAAAATGTAGAAAAACATCCAAAAATATTTAATACATTTCAATTGGTATTCTATTGTTTAGCAGTGCGATTAAAGCTGCGATTAATCATGGTTAATTTTTTTGCGTTAATTACATGAGTTAACTGTGATTAATTTACAGCCCTCATTTTTATTGATTTTTAATCAGATATGTTCAAATTAGATGAAGGGGGAAAAGGAACACAAATTGTAAAAGAATTGGCCCTTCCTTCAGATATGTCTACCCACTAAGTAGGTTCTCAAACTTTTGTACTGGTGACCCTTTTCTCACAGCAAACCTATAAATGTGACACCCCCCTCCCTTATAAATTAAAAACTTTTTTTTTTACATTTAATATTATTATAAATTCTGGAGGAGACAGGGTTTGAGATGGAGACTGACAGCTCGCAACCTCCCATGTAATAACCATGTGACACCTGAGGGGTCACGACCCCCAGTTTGAGAACCCCTGAAATAGACAGTCAAAACCCAGATATTATAGATATCGATGATCATGTGACAACTCATTTCATTATCCCATTCATTTTTCCAAGGATTATACCCACTGCTCAGAAGTCTCATGAGAAATACTATGGAATTATCCCATCTGATAGGTAAATATTACTATATAAAAAGAAAAGCCTCCTAAAATTATTGCCTCTATTCAGAAAAAAAATCACAACAAACATTTACTGTGAGATAACAGCGTAATTGTCAGTATTACATATGATGGAAAAATGTTAAAATTGCTGCATAAATCAATATTAACATAGGAAACCGACAATCTGCATCTGAAAGATAAAATCAAATAACATTAACATATTACAAAAAATAGTGAACCATGTTTAAATTATCCCAAAACATTCCATGTCATGGTAAAAGAAAGCTCTAGAGACACAGCATGACTGTCCAATGAGGGAACAAATGACCAGCAGCTCTTTCAATTAAAAAATAGAACAGAATGTTCAAAATTAAAAATAATTTTAAATATATGATTCTTATAAAGGAATATGACAGTTTTCCAAACATGGTTGCCAAAATGTTCATCAGTTGTGCATATCAAAGATATTTGATCACCAACCCAATCTATAAATCTCACATCTCTTATAGAGACAGATTCATTTATGCCCCCACAGCTGAAGGAGGTCTTTATGTCAGAGAAACAGGGGAGAGGAGTAGTTCATGAGTAAATATTTAAAAAAATATTAGATAACTGTCAATCTTCTAAGTATGTTTTTTCTTAGTCAAATTAGTTTTCAAGTCACAACTCTGTCTCAGAAAACATATTTTGGTGTGTGAAGATTAATTTCTTCAAGTTCCTACTGTGCCTGTCAGCATCAGTGCTAGAGAGAAAGCAGCTGAGAGATAGAAATGCATCCTATAGTAATGCATAAGGAGTATTTTCATGGCCACACATGGCCATGCATATCTACACTTCAGTTTGTGCCAGGTTGTGATGTCCTTATTCACAATGAATAGCACCACGCTCCAGATGTGGTGCCATTGATTTCAGTGGGACCACTTGTGGAGTAAAGTGTTTTTTACCCTTAGGAAGGAGGGCACAAGCTGGCTCTTCGACACTCTGGTTCTGCATAGGCCACCCGCTACTTCAGAGATACCACTCTGAATCCTTAACATTCTATCTGCAAAGGATTTCCTGCCTTTAGGGGTGAATTCTGTTGAATAACATTGATTTCCTGTAAAAGGGGCACTCCCTTCTGGCATGAGAGGTGGAATTTTGGTGGGACACTGGATGCAATTTTCAAAAATGCCAAAGTAACTTAGAAGCTTGGGTTACATTTTCAAGAGAGACAGGTATTTAGGAGTCCCATTGAAAGTCTACAGTCATGCTGTCAACTTTTTTATCAGTATTAGCTTTTTTATAAGTGGTTGTTTTTTTTTAAATTTAAACACCCATCAAAATATTTCAATGAGTAAATGTAATGAACACATTGCCCACAGAAAATCTTAAATGATTCTCAACTGTCTAGTTCAGTGGTTTTCAAACTGGAGGTCTTGACCCCTCAGAGGGTTGCAAGGTAGTTACACGGGGGTCGTGAGCTGTCAGCTCTGTGGGATGACAGCCCTGAGACCCCATTAAATTAAATTTCCCTATTTTTAATGTAGAAGGGAGGGTCACACTCAGAGGCTTGCTGTGTGAAATGAGTCATCAATACAAAAAGTTTGAAAACTATTTGTCTAGTTAGTAGGTAGGCACATCTGTAAGAAGGGCCAGTTTTTACAATGAGTGTATATTTTCCCTTTTGTCTACTTTGAACCTTGTCTGATTAAAAACCAATCAAGGAAAGTATACATGTTTTCCCCAACAATGCAGCACGGAGAGACAGAGAGTTAATAAACTGACTTCACAGATTTTTATTGTCTAAGCTGAGGTAAATGTAAATAGCAAGCATAAGATGTACATGGTGCCAAAAATATTGATTGGATTTTTTGAAGTTCCATCACTCTTAGTAATCAAATTGCACTAGTAGCAGAAGAACGGAAGAAGCAAAAATAGTGAAAGAAACACTTGGAAATATAAAATTCTCTCTCTCCCTGTATTTTCCTTCCCTTCTCTGTGCTACTTCCAAATTTCACTCTTTCACTCTCCATTCCCTCTTTCTGCTTTCTTTCTTTCTACTTTGCATTCTTATTTCTACAATTACTTCCATTAGCTCTTTAACATATCACAAGCATTTCCTCTCCCAGACTTCTTTCCACAACAACATTGAACTGAACAGGAGCAGTTTTTATGATGCTGAAGAATTACACAAAAAGGCGACAACTGATTGTGCTACTATAAGTGGCATGCCTGACTATATGGAAATATCCAGGCATTAAACCCATCCAGGAGGTAACATTTTATGAGTTCAAACAGGAATCGCATCTGAAAAGTTTCTGGTCTTGTTCTAAAATTGGAATCCCAAAATAAGGAGTGGGTTATAAATTCATCAAAACAAGGTCTCAACTGCTAATAGCCAATCAGTATCCTAAGAGAATGGAAATCTCAGAAATGACAAGAAAATACACAGCTGTGTTTAAAAGGCGTAGACAGTAGTGCAGATCACAACATATAAATGGCATTTGATGCTACTTTCAGAGATGCACTCCACTATTTATGAATTTATTTGGCTCATCTCCTGTCAAACTGTTATCAGCTTTCCTAGTTTTGTTGTTGTTGTTTGTTTGTTTTTTTTTACTGTTAAGCAAAAATCTGTATAAGATAGGAAGGAAAATACCAGGTAATCAATTATAAAGAATAGAGACACTCTGTTTTGATAGATCACTTTTTATATTAACAGTTGGCATGCTCAAGCCTTTACACCACTGTTTGGATAAGGCAAAGGAGGAAAATGTCTATTAAATTTGCAAGAAAACAGAAACTTATTTTTATAATTGAGTGCACTGCTAGGAATGCACACAATGTATTTAAACAGTTCCTTTCGTCTCCCCCCCGCCCCACGTGTCTGCTTTTGGGTTTTGGTTTAAGACCATCCTAGCAGAAGTATGGGAACAATGAAACATGATTTACTTCACTATCTTCTCTCTTAACAAAGCCAACTCATTTCATGCCTCATAGAAAATAATTTGTTATGAAAGTAAGATTTGGAAAGGTGTGCTTACAGCTCTGTCTTCATTTATGAAGATGTATTTCTGTATTCAGATGCATTTTTATTCTGTACATGTGGAAATAAAACAGCACAGAAGAACATTTCTGTTGTTAAGTTTGTTATGCATTTAAGTGGGCTTTTTTGATGTTTTTGGTACCATGATGGCCTGCATTGGTTCCATGCCCAAAATTCATTTAATTGCAATAGCAGTGACAGAACTGTATATTAACAATATTCCATTAACAGTGTAAATCGGCTGGAATACCTGCAAATCCAGACTTCAAGGCACAAATTTTTATCTGAGGATGATTGACCACTGGAAGAAACTAGCAAGGGCAGTGGTAGATTCTCCTTCTCTTGAAGTCTTCCGATCAAAACTGGATACCTTTCTGAAAAATATGTTTTAGTCAGACACAAGTTATAGGGCTCAAAACAGGAGTCATTGGATGAAATTGTATGGCCTGTCTTATATAGGTCAGCTTAGATGATCAAATTGGTCTCTTCTGACCTTAAAATCTGTAAAATTCTACTATCTACTGGTTTCTAGACTAATACTATCTATTTTAAATATGTTTTAATAATAAGGTATCTTAATATAATATATGCAATTAAGTTTTAAATAAAATAGGTTCTCATCATAGAACCTTTCCTTCTGATCACAGTGGTAGTTAAGCATTTACAGTCTGTAATGAGGTGATTAATTCATATCCTGGGAACTAGGGGGAATTAAGGGGGCTCAAAAATTCAAAGCACTCTGCAGTGTTGCGTCCTTAACTGTAGAGTTTATTGTAGAATTATATTTCAATCTGTTTTCCCTGATGGACATTTTATTATATTGGAGATTTATATTTAGGCTAGAATTTTCAAAAGTGTTGGCTAACGTTACTTCTGTTGACATTGATGAGAGTTTTGCTACTGATCTCAATGGAAGTTGAGTTACGCCAATGCTGAGGATTTTAGAAAACTTTAATATTCCTTATTAAGTAGGAATACCATGAAATATATAGGCCTAAAACAGAACCAGTTGAAGTAAGTGGAAAAAAAATCCTATTGACTTTAGCGTAATCCTATAGATTTACTCAAGCAAATCTTGCAAGCTTGAGCCCTTACAGGGAGGCAGATTCAGCCCTGTAATTGTCAAAAACTTAGAGTAATTTTTCTTTTTAGTAAAGCATGTGGGAAAAATGCAGAACGCTAAGCATAACAAACCAGAGAAGCAAACAGATCTGCCTGTCACCCACTTGTCTTTGCATGGTATGTTTGCAGTGTACATTCAAACATATTAAGATGGATATGAAGATACATGGCGTAATCAACATTTACCTTAACTCCAAATAATACATATGACGTCTGCGTGTGACCTTTAGTGCTTCAGTTCAGATACAGAGAATCCAAACTCTGCCAGGTGAATGGTTCGATGATAAAAAAGTTATATTGTTAGAATAAAAATATAACAATGCAAACGCATTTATCTTTGGACCTGCAAGTACATTGAAATATTTCAAACACGTATGAATATTTCTATCATCCCTTCCATGGTCTTCTGATTCTTTTTAACAAAATATAACAAATTCACAAGGGCAGATTTGAAAGTAATAATCACAATTTTCTTCTCAGAAAATAACAAACAAAATGGGAAGTTTTTATATTTAGAAATGCAAAGAAGATAAATTATCTACAGACTCAACTTTAAGATTATTTTAAAGGTGACCTGAAAAGTAAAAGCAAAAAAGAGGTTGTGAGTCATTCCTTTGTTTCTTTATGTGGTCCAAAAAGTTGGGTAACTTTCCTTCCAAAAAAAAAAGGTGTTTCTCCTGCTTGTTTTTCAGATTAGAAATATCAGGAAATGTTGTGTATTTTGTTGTTGCTGGACGTAGCCTTTAAAGAGCCAGGGTAAGAGTCTGTGCTCTGCCTCGAAGATGTACAGAACAGGACTCGTAGCTCAGAGAGGGGTATGTGTGGGGGTGGGTAATGTGGCTTTAGGCCACTTTTGAGCCCTATTGGGCTGCTCCAGAGGCTGGGGAGACCCTGGTTCTAACTTGGGCAGCCCGGGGAGCTGTCTGCATTACATAAGCCATCCCCGGCTTTCTTAAAGACAGCAGCACTTTCAGCAATCTCTGCAGTGCGGCAGCTCTCCCTCCAACACACTGCTTGCACTTTTGTCAGAGTGTCTGACAGGGACCTCAGAAAGCAGCCTTACCTCTGCATGCACCAAGGAGAGCCTCCCCATCTAAACCAGGAGCTCCTAAAACATACAGGCTCGGACCTTTTATTTGGTACAAAGGTGCAGGGGCAGGGGAGAGGATCTTAGATTAGAAAAGCTTTGTTGTGTGGAGCCTGGACTGTATTTTATTAAATTCACACAGGGCCTAGTACAATATAGCCAGACTTTGATTTGCAGACTTGGGACACTGGAATACAAATAATAAATTATTATAATTGTAAGAACTAGAACACATGAGTGGGAACTATCTGAACCCTTAAATGAAGGTGCCCAGGTCTTGAACCCGTGACAGAAAACTGCTCTCAGCTGTGTCAAGCATTTTAGCTAAATAATAATAAAAAATAATAAACTGAAGAATTTTAAGAGTATGACTGAATTTCTATTCCTCTGTCTATTAATGTGGTGTCATTTCCTTAAAACTTGAGATGCCATAATCTTACCCATGGTCTAGTCATCCACAGAGCCCTACAGGGAAAAATAAGTTAGGCAAGACCTGAATTTGGAATGTAAAAAACTGAAATCCTATATTCTTATTCTCAGGAATATATGACACACAACCCAACACCTCCTTCCCCCTTAAGCCCCCAGCCCCCAATCTTCTCATTTAGCCTCTTCTACACATAAGGGGAAGATGGTGATGCAAAACACTTTAAAATCTGATCCACTCCATTCTCGAATTCTTGGGCAGCAGCTGGAGGGTTCGGGGGGTGGGGAATGACTTCTGAAATCTGCAAGTGCAATTTCTTTTTCACTTAAACATTCGATTGAATCTCACAGTAGAGCATTTGTGATACTTTGTGTGAAGGATGCTACTATATAAAATTATACTCTAAAGGATTTTATACTTACTCGTGAAGTGACAAACTTCAGCATGAAGAGCTATACAGTGAAGAGTAAAATGAAATACTAGCCAATGCCTTACAATCCCTATCTATTAATGGCAATTTTAGCAATATGCTTAATAAGTGGATCTGATTTTTGCTGTCTTGGGCCAGCTAGATTTATTCCCCTCTGACCTTATCAGAGAGCACTTATTTTCACGTATGAAATCAAATCAGTTGTTATCTCTGAACACACCCTATGAAAAGCGATTGGAAATACCTAAAGATTAACAGATGTTTGTGTGATTGACAGAAAACCACGCAACCCTGTCTGCTCCAGTGAAACAAAGGATCTGGTCTCATTAGGGAGCTAAATAAACATCCGTTACCTGGAATAATCTAATCTAACTTTGAGCAGCAAGTTAGGAAATTTCATCAAACTATTAAATCAAATGGATAAAGTGTAAAGAAGACTGGGAAAACATTGATGCCTGCTTGTTGACGTTTCTTGGGTGGAAATCCTCAAAGTGTATGGTTTGGGAGAAAAATCTACAATGGAAATAAGAATAAACACCACCAAGAACACTGAAGCCACTGGAGGGGTGATTTTTCAGATGCATTTTCACTACCCCATTTTTACAGGTCTCCTCTCTCACATTTATGTATAGCTCTTATTAATGTCAATAGGAGTGACACACACTTTGTCAGAATAGAATCAACTGCCTGTTTTCCAACATCATATTTTCATGTCTCCTGACCTGCTCCACCCAGATAATACGTCCAAAGCCCCAGCTCCAGGAAACTATTGATGGTGTCTTTATAAATCAATAGGAATCTGTTTTCTAGATAGACTGAGTACACTAATGAACTGCTAACTTTTCTTATTGGGCAATGGTCTGATCACTTTTATGCACAGTAGGAATTGTTCATACACTATTATTTCCCTGTCAGTTGCATCCTAAAGGGCCTAGGGGGTCAGAATGCAGCAGCTCTGGGAGAGAAGGTGAAATCTGTCATGCTATGTATTGTATATTATAACTGATGAGGAAACTTCAGAGTACATATAATTTTCTCTTTGCCCAGGACTTGCCTAATGAAGTCTGTAAAGACAGAAAGGGTGATAGGAAGGGAGAGAAGGAAGGGCTTGGGTAGGAAATGATTGGATGAGAATATCTGCAAAAGGGAAAAAGGGTTTATAGAGCATGAAACATTGAAAATGAGTCAATAGCGTGATGCTGTTGCAAAAAAGGCAAATATCATTGGGATGTATTAACAGGCATGCTAAGAGGTTTAGAAACCATGACTTATAAGGGAAGGCTGAAAGAATTCGGCATGCTCAGTAAGGGCTGGCTCCAGGCACCATCATTCCAAGCAGGTGCTTGGGGCAGCAATCTGCAAGGGGTGGCATTCTGTGTGTTTTTGCCCCCAAGCAGCATGCTGAATTGCCGCCGTGGATGGCGGGGGAAGTCCATGTGCCGTTAGGGTGGCACGTATGTTTCCATGGCAGCGGCAATTCGGAGGCAGCTTCTACGTTCAGCCGTCCACAGCGGCGCAGCTTCTGTCTTCCAGCTGAAGACAGAAGCTGCCTCCGAATTGCCACCACCACGGAAACGTGTGTGCTGCCCTAATGGAACATGAACTGTCCCTGTCATCCACGGTGGCAATTCGGCGCACTGCTTGGGGCAGGAAAAACAGTAGAGCCAGCCCTATACTCATTCCAGAGAAAAGAAGACTGAGAGGGACACGCTAATAGTTGTAAAGGTTAAAGATGGTTATAAAAAGAAGGATGACCAATTGTTCTCCATGTCCCCTGAGGGTAGGACAAGAAGTAATTGGATTTACTTGCAGCAAAAGAGATTTAGAAAGGTTGGGTACTAGGAAAAACAAACAATGGGGATTGTTAAGCACTGGAACAGATTACTAGGGTGGTTGTGGAATTCTTGTCTTTGTTTTTTTATTTTTTTTAAGAAGAGGCTAGATCAGTCACTGGCCATCTAGGTATATTTAATCCTGCCTCAGCACAGGGGGATGGACCAGGTGATCTCTGGGGGTCCCTGCTAGCCCTACATGTATTGGATTTTAAAGGCCTGGCAGAGGCTCAAGGAAGGAAGGTTTTCAGGGAGAGAAGGCTTGCCGGCTGCTGAATGTTGTGTGTTAGAGGAAGGCAAAAGCTTTTGTCCAGAGGATGACAGTTCTCTTTTGCAATGGCTTGCAAGGTTTCTAAATGTGTTTTTGTTCAGCTTTGGATTGAAAAAAAAAAAAAAAACCTCTTTCAAATATTTTCTGCAAACTGGAATTGTGTGGAGATGTCTGTTTTCAGATCAAAAGGCATGGGTTTCCAATTCAGATTCATTCTCTCTATGTCTCTCATCAGCAGTAACGAGAGAGCCTCAAAAACCTTGCTGATAAAACTTCATAGAAACCAATATGTCTTTGTGAAACATTTCAGTTTGCACAAATTCCATATTTCAATGAAATTCCATTTAATCAAAAAAGTTGCAAAAAGCTCTACTTCGGAGATTTACCCACTGTAAGTAAAAACAATAAAGCAAGTAGAACATACATAAAGGAAATGGAAACCTTTATTAAGATTGGCACATCCCTCCTGTCAAATGGTAAGATTATGGCCCTTTCTAAGGCATGTATGCAGTGGTTGCAGTGTCTCACATACAGCAACCCAGGGTAGCTGGTGCTAGTGGGTATGTAAGGGCTGTTACCGATTAGTTCCCCCCCCATAGAAACAACTTGCCATGAAAGAACTAGGTGGAGTCATGGCTCTGCCCCCACCATTAACAGAGCTTGTCAGCTATGTAGGAGGCAGTATTCCAGTCCTCTGCAGTGGTGTCACAAGTTACTCTATCCAAAATAGAGCCAGAGACTCCAAGAAGCATCCTGCCTCAGAGGGTCTGAATGTCTTTTCCGGGGTTGTGGGTTTCTGCCTGACCCCTTGCAAAGGGCTAAGTCTTAAGGATGAAATCTAGCCCCACATGAGACCACTGTATTAGGAATTTTACTATGCGTGTCTGTATATTGGTCAAATCATATACCAAATTCCCAACCTGCACTTTTTCAGATATCGGGCAAGTCTGATTATACACTTTTAACTGCATCCATGAGAAACCAGGCAGGTCAGATATTTCAGACTCCAACTTCTAGCACTATATTGGGGGTTAGGGGGAATCTTCAGAGGATATTTAAAACAAACTATGTCAAGCATATAAATCAATGTGCTGACACAAGTTTCTTGAAAATGGTTGACTCAAAGTAATTGTTGGGTCACTTGTAAAACGCTGTATTTCATGAAGAACAACTTTTTCAATGCACTAAATTGTTCCCCCAAACAGTGTTATAGGATGATCTAACAGATTAGATCATTTGTATGAATGTCTCCAATGTGGCCTGGAGTGAGCTGACTAGATTTGTAGCCCTGGGAATGAGAACTGAGTATCACATCAGGGGGAAAGAATGAAAGGTTGTTATAAGGAGAGGAACTCCCATGCACAAGTCTATGTTTGGAAAAAGGCAGCTCTCCCAAAGATTTCACAGTCCCTTAGGAGGAATGCACTTGTAAAAGGTGCACCACCACACACAGTGTCACCAAGTGGTCAGATGGGGATGGGCATGTCACCTTCCCAATAGCAACTCCATCCTGCCCTTCAGCACCCCCCGCCCCAAGGGGTTCCAGTCCTCCCCTCCTACACAGGGTAAGGTCGGCTGGGTCTTTGAATAGCCATGGCCTATTCCAGCAGGCCTCTCACCTTAAGTGAAGGCCTCTGGTGTTGCACTGTTTTCTGGGAGAGGGTAGGGGATCCTGGGCCAGGACTCTCCACTGAGTCCAGTACAAGGCCCAGCGGTGGGCAGCTACACTTAGCCCCTTGGGGTGTTAAGACATCATCCTTCCTGGACTACTTCCTACCCTGTTCTCTTCAGCTGCACAGAGTAAGCCACTTCTCCCAAGTCTCTGACCTGCATGCTCACTCACTTATCTCTCTTTCATAGGTTCTTCTTCACTGGTCTGTGTGGTGAGGCCTCAGGCAAAGAGCACCTGGGCACTGCTTTCCCTCAGGTTCAGGGCAGCCCTCAGCTCCCTTCCATTGTCTGTCTCCTTCTGAGATGCTCTGCTCCCCCTTTTAAATCCTGCCTCCAGCTTGGGCAGACCCTGCAGGTTTAGCTGGGTGAGGTTGTCTGGGCCAAGAGCTGCTCATTAGTCCCTTACTCTCCATTGTGAGGTTTGTAAACTCCATAACAGCACTATACATTGAATGCTGGAGAGGCAGGGTAAGATTTAATTTCTTATCAGTTAGCAGAAAGCATTTATATATCAGGAAAAACTGACATTTTAAGGTGCTGAAAAAATATAAAGATTAGAAGCTGTGCTTGTAAAACATGGCTGTAGTAGTAAAACCGAGAGACCTCCCTGCTTAAAGTTACTGACTTTAATTACTTTTCTTAGGAATAATTATATAGATATACTATGTTCAGATTGTCTGCTCGTTTATCTGTTGGGTTGATGGGAGATGAATTGCCTTGTGAGACCTGTGTATCTTAATGATCCAATGTACTGCAGTTTTATTCAAGAGATCAGTTATAGGACTATAGAAACATGACTTTGGATCAAGAACAATGAATTGGAGGTGTGACAGAATCAACACTCTGCAAAATAGAGCCCACCATGGGGGTTTTCAGATTTAGTGAGTTTTCCCACAGGCCCGGTAAAAGTGTTCGGAATGTCTTTTGTAATGTTCTTAGCCACACTGGAAATATGAAAAACATCAGGCAATTTAAAAATCTGATTTAATGTTACCTTACAAACATAGCAATAAAAGACAGAGTGGCAGTCTGAAGGTCTTTTTTTTTTTTAACTCCAGCAACGGTCATTACCATCTTGTCAGACATTATTTTAGTCAAGCCAAGCTGCCGAATCATTTCTATGTGCGGGATTCACCAAATTAATGGTATTGTGAATACACAGGATGGGGAGAGAGAGTGACATGGGGAATGGTTAGCAAGCAGAACTCATTAATTTTGTTCTGTAAAAACCCTGCAAAGAAACTCCAGCAAATCACACCATGGGGACAAAACCTGGTTTAGCTGAGGAGCTATAAAAACTGATAATAGTAAAATGACAGATTCCATAACTGTTGAGCAGTTGCTACAAAAGTCCAATAGCCGTAAATGATGATACTTGTCTCGCTAATAGTGCTGGGTAAAAATAGTCAAAGTTACTTTACCAGCATTTCACAGTGATATTTGGCAAAAGTCACAGGATTTGGAAGAAGAGTCACAGCTGTGATCTGCATGTTACAAAAGAGCACACAACTCTGTCACAGAGTGCAGTGCACAGGCCAAGCCAAGGAGCCATCACTACAGGAGAGGACAAAATATAGAAAATAAAATTGAAAGAGAATAAAGCCAAAAATTAGAAATGAATCAGGAATAAAAGACACTGAGAAAGAAAAGGAGGCTTATGATATTTCTTATCCCAAACCATTTTCAGTATTGTTAATCTCTTTCATTTTTACCTCCTCCTCTCTCTGCTCTTCTATTACACGTGGCCTATGTACATTGCTCATTTTCAAGTAGATTCCTCAACCTTGTGTTTTTCCTGTAGTTTCAGGGCCTTCATATCCATAAAAGAAAAACAAAGCCGATGAGAAAGATGCCTCCTCCTCATTTTCTCCTTTTTTTGAATACCAAAGAATGTCAGCAGTTAGAATCTGTCCTCATATTGTATCTACTGTAATCTATTCAGATTCTTATTTCACTTTCATCACTGTAGCATTTGAGCACCTTCCAGAAACTCATTTAATCGATGTGACTAACATCTGCTATATTCTTTCTTTCTTTCATCCTCTTCCCAGGTAGAAAGTGGTGTGATCAGTTTGTTTGTTTTTTTTATTTTTATTTTTTTAATCATACGTGGATTGTGCTGTATGTTTGTGTTAGTTAAGGCAAGTTTGTGAAAGTGCACATTACACTTGGAACAGAAAGTGATGTGGTTTGTCATTCTTAATTCCTCTATAATTTCATTGTTCAGTGTTGGACCGGCCCTCAAGCAACCTGGATTTGAACTCTCACCTTTACAATAGCTCCATTTCCATTATGATGCACACATTAATATTTCGGCAAACACATTTTCGTTCATAAAAACTGTTTACTGTTTTTGGGAGGGAGGAAATGGCAAAAATGATTCTAAGAATCTATTGAGTTTTCATGCCTAACAACAAAAATAATTAAAAAGGAGAATATTGCTAGTTTTGCTGTTCACCCCTGCGCCCTTTTTTCCACACAGATCTGTTCTAGAAAGCCTATTTCATTTTGATGGGTGAACACTACACGGTATAACACTTCTAGAATTGATAGTCTGACTGCACTCTGTATGAAGGATAGGTTTCAAGGAGCCACATTTTGCTTACAGAGCAGAAAAATGCTCTGCAATGGTAGGGAGCTGATTCTGCAAATACTCATGCAAATGACTTATCCATGTAAGTAGCTATACAGGTGTGAGTAGGCCCATGGAGCTCACTGAGGCCAGGTCTACACTGCGACTTTAAATCGGTTTAATGGCCGATATACCGATTTAACGCTGTATCCGTTCACATGACGTCGTCATTAATATCGATTTTACCGCCTCCTTAAATCGATTTCGGAACTCCTCCCAAACGAGAGGAGTAGCGCTAAATTCGATAGTGATAACTCGGATGGTCGTGTGGACGGAATCGACGTTATTGGCCTCCGGGCGGTATCCCAGAGTGCACCACTGACCGCTCTGGACAGCAATCTGAACTCGGATGCAGCGGGCAGGGTAAACAGGAAAAGCCCCCGGAACTTTTGAATTACATTTCCTGCTTGTCCAGCGTGGAGCTCTGATCAGCCCGGCTGGCGATGCAGTCTCAAATCCAAAAGCTCCAGCATGGACCGTACGGGGATACTAGGTCTGATCGCTGTATGGGGAGACAAATCTGTTGTATCCTGCTCCGTTACAGAACACAGAATCCAAAGCGTTTGAATAAAAAACTGCAGGATACACAGCGCTGCGTGACAAGCGTAACGGGAAGCCAGAGCATCAAATGGACGCTCATGAAGGGAGGGAGGGGGTACTGAGGACTCTGCTATCCCACAGTCCACAGCAGTCCCTGAAAATTATTTCCATTCTTGGCTGAGCTCCAAATGTCTGTAGGTTCAACACAATGTCTGGCGTGGTTCAGGGAACAGCTCCTCAGTTTATTCCCCCCCCCCCCACCAGTGAAAAAAAGGGAAAGATTGCTGTGCTATGGCGTTTGCTCAATGCACTCTACGAAAAAAAGGCGCAAAGGGTTGTCTGCTGCCTTCACACAAGGGAGGGGTGAGGCTGTACCCAGCACCACTCGGGCAATGTTTTCTGCCCCATCAGGCACTGTGCTCCACACGGAAGTGGGAACTATGGGATAGCTGAGGAACAGCTACCCACAGTGCACCGCTCCTTAAATCGATGGTAGCCTTGGACCAGGGACGCAAGCAATCGATTTTGTGATTGCACTGTGGATGCGCAAACCCGATTTTATAACATCGGTTTTGTAATATCGGTTTAAACTACTTCGAATTAATCGTGCAGTGTAGACGTAGCCTGAGAATGGAAGGTGTCTTGTGATGCTGACTGAGAGATTTATACAGAGACTCATTGCCTGTGCAGAATATATCACTGTGAAATCCAGACATACATTTTTAGAGTCAGATCCCAAAGACACTTTTCTCATGTAAGTAGTTTCTGTATAAAGGTAGAGAATGGAAATAGCAGCAGATTCAAACTTCAGTAAACAAGACCCTTGAAGCTTGTGAACATAGAAACTTTTTTAAGTTAAGACTCGTGAAAGCCTTGTGTAATGCTTTATACAAGGCATGCATATCAATGAGAGTCATTAATATATAAATATTTATAAGCATGCCATATTGGAAGAGATGTGCAAACAGAATTCTGTAATATTGTCAAAAGTAAATTCAAGAACAACAGTGTTCGTGTATTTTTACCATTTTTGTCTTTTGCTGTGATTGAAGTTGATTTTCTATTCTTTAAATCCTTCTGTCATATCCCCTGGCTGATCTAGAAATGATACAGGGTCTAAGCCGCCTTAGCACTTTGAAGTGCAAAGATGTCCCTTCTTTTGGCACCTTCACATAACCTCTCAATTCCTGCTTGTCTTGGAAATCTCTGAAGGTTACAGTGAGATCCTCTGAAACTTTCTTTTGAGCAGTGGCGAGAGACATTTAAGAGAGATGACTGCCAAATTAGGACCTTTTTGTGTAACATGGCTGTGGCAGGGCAGGGGTAAAACCCCTTTAAAGCCCTCCCGAAATGCTGGCTACAGCCTGCTCTCTGGCTGGTAGCCCAGGTGTAGAGATGCAGGTACTCAGCAGGGAGCCCAGCTGCAGGCCTTAATGAGGGTTGGCTCAGATGAACATGATGGGCTACGTAGTGACAGCTGGGCTGGGGCAGGAGAAGGCTATAAAAGCCCTGGGCAAACCTCAGTGGGGAGGCTAGCCTGGGAGGAGACAGGAGGGCAGTATCTCTGTCTCCTTGCCAATAAGGAAGCCTCAAGGGCCAGGAGACCTTGGGGAGGGTCTGTGGGGCACTAACTGTTGGGGGATCTGAGAACTGCACAAGCACTGTAAATAAAGACACTGGGGTGATTTGACAAAAAAGAGAGTGAACGCTCTTTATTAAACCAGCCTAAACATAGGGTGCTGGCATAAAAGTGGGAGAGCCTGTGCTCACCCTGTGACAGTGGCCTAGAAACCTGTACCTCTCCTCTAGGAGGAGAGTTTTCTTTGGAAATAATTTTGCATGACACCAGCTCTAGTAGGCATTAGACTCCTTTGCTCCTGGAACGTGTAATCTTGAGAACACTAAACTTTGTGAGGGAAGCAATTTTTTTTTTCAAAGAGAAATTCCATTTTACAATTCAAAGGCAGATAGCTCAAATCAGCAACATGAGATACTAATTACAGATAATTAATAATACACAAAATATTTAATTATGCACAGAAAATACACAAAACTAACACATTTGAGGTCGTTGTCCATCCTTGTAATTTGCTAGTGCTTGGCTTTAGTAAGGGAGCAGACAGGATATGAAGCCAGTATTATTTTACCACATTCATCTACTGGAAACTGTCAGAAAATAGAAAATGATCCAACCCCGCTGTTGGCAAAAGCTTCCCAAACCCCTTTAAAGGTATACTTACTTGAAAGGCTTCCACTTGCATTAGAAATGCAAAGATTAGGTTGGATTGGATTAGAAAGCACCCTTTGTCATATACTAATTATTTCTTTTTTGTTCAATCAGGGACAAAGGCAGCCATTTCAGGCACCACTGATGCATTGTGACTTTCCAGTAGGAAAGATTAAATAGTCATGGCAGTGACATGCCCGTTATGAAAATTGCTATAATTGTAGACAACATTTTCTAGTTTGGGAACTGATGTAGCTAATTTGTTCCCAGATACTTTCCTTGTAGTGACCAATTAACAGAAATATAATTTTTAATAGTTACATCAATGCTAGGTCTTTCTCTCCAAGTTGGGTTTTTCTAAGATGTCTGTCACCATGGTCTAAGTACTGAAAAATCATAGCTAAGAGTTTTTTTAAAAAATACACAAAATAGAAAGAATGTGTTTGCCTCTAAGGAAGAAAAAATTAATGATTAATATGATTTTTTTAAAATCAGGGCACTTTAATTTGTGTTTTCACCCACATGTAATCCTATAGTGGTAGGGGACTATGGCACAGTAGCAGTACTGGTTTCTGCAGCTACCCCAGACGGCTTCTATAATTTGTTTCCTCTCTTCATGGAGATAGAAGATGCAGAGTGTAAGAATAGGTTGTTATCTTTTTCAATACACCGCTACCTCGATATAACACCACCCACATAACACAAATTTGGATATAATGCGGTAAAGCAGTGCTCAGGGGGTGCAGGGCTGCACACTCCGGTGGACCAAAGCAAGTTCAATGTAACACGGTTTCACCTATAATGCGGTAAGGTTTTTGGCTCCCAAGGACAGCATTATATTGAGGTGGAGTGTAGTTTGTGAACCCTCTAGGGGTTCACACTGTGTTCTATGTTTTAGAAGCCACCAGAAAACAATCAGAGCAGCAGTATAAATGGAGACTAGCAAACATGGTTATGTGGGATCCAATGATGCCCAGGTGGTCTCTCCATATTGTTTTTATTGGCAAAAAGACAAAGATGCAACAACTGTCAACAAGGATAGGATCCTAATCCAGGAATATGGCGAAATAGTGACTCCATAAGCCTAATGCAAGTAAAGCTAAAGGAAACTGCAGTCATTGAGACTATGATTAAATTGCTCATTTGAGGATGCAGGGGAGTGAAGAGCAGAGAGGTTACAAATGTCTGGTTGTTTAGGGGAAAAGAACTTGATTGTAGGCTCAGTAGAGGGCAGCCCCACCTATATTGAGAGACTGGAACAATATATAATCGCTAAGAGTACAATTGATAAGAATAAGGTGGTGTTTTTACTGACTATAAGACTATTGGATCCTGTTAAACTAGTGGACAAACATTTTGCTGAGGTTGTAGAAATTCTACAAAATCACCTATTACTGAAACCACTAGTGACTGCACAGCATTTTCACTTTTATAAATGGAATCAAAAAGAAAAGGAAACAATTTCTGAATGAGTGACTGAACTAAGAAATTAAAGGAGATGGCCATTTGGGAGAGAGTTTAGATGATGCATTAAGGGACAGTGATTGTGTAGTATGCAAAATGAAGCTACCTAAAAATGGTTATTGATTGAGGCAGATGTAATGCTAAAACAGGCACTAGACATGGCTGTTTCAAAGGAGAGAGCTACTACAGATGCTTGGGAACTGTAACAGCATCATTAGACCTGTGGAAAAAATTAACTGGAGAGGCTCAAGCAGGAAGCACAACATGGACACTCAAAGAATGTGTCCCACCTTGAAAACCCAGTCTGACAATGCAAATAATTGTTAGCTTAAAGGCAAACCATGTAGAAACTGCCACAAACTCGGGGCAGAATTCCATACTGCTGCCATGACTGGTTTCTGGGTGGCTTTAATATGTAGCAGATGGAGACTGCCAGTGGAACTTGCACAAACATTTAAAGAGATACTACCCCGTCCCTACACCCTACAAAAGGAAATGATCCCCTTACTTTTATCAGACTAAGTGGGCCTAGACTTGGTCAATACTTTCATAGACACCTCCAAGGAAACCTTGTCTGTTTAATGGATTTCAAATTGAATGACAACAGTTAGTTATGGATGAATCTCCAAAGGTAATGAGACATTAAGCCCCTTATCTCAGCAAGATTCACTATCTTTAGCTATATGATAGCCGAGTGAGGAGTGCTCAGAGCATTAGTCCTACCTTAATATCCAGACATCAGTTAAGAAAACTGATCCTTTTGACTTAGGTGTGATGTTTTTGACAATATTGCATTAATACCTTTCAGAAAGATTACCTGTTTTGCTTATCAGAGCTTCCTCAACTTGTTAAATTAATTTATTCCAGTAGAGGTGATTTCCACAAGGATAAGAAACAAGAAGAAAGAAAGTGTGGTGCTTTTCCACACATTCTTTCTGGTGTTTGCCATTATTAATAAGCATCAAGGCCCAAATCCAAAACTCAGCACCCAGCCCATATTGCTTTGTTGGGTCGAAGATGGCTGCATGGGGAGTTAAGGGGCATTCAACAGCAATCACTGCAGCCCTGAGAGTCATGGCCTTAATACACCCCAAGCAAAGAATTTGCATGGAAGAATCTGTGTAGCACTCCACCTCACCTTTTCTTGCCCTGCTCCCACCCACTTCCTGCATCTACCACCAATCAGGGAGCGCACTGCATAGGACTTGATTTAATATATTTAAAATAATTTATGAGCCATCTTGCAGCTCACTGTCTTCTGTGTTTTCAGAACCCAGCAGAACTGCACTGTTTATATGTATATAGGCTGTGCAAGTAGTATGAAGTTATAAGCATGGTTATTTGGACCCCCATTGAGTCCGTGTGGTTTCTTCCTATCACGTTTGTTGTGCAAACAGTGAAAGATGCAACAGGGAGTCATGCTGACCCCAGCTCTGCACTGACTATGGGGATCCCATCCTCCAGCCCCTGTTCCTCTTGTGCAATGGAACCAGTGATGTTCAGCTGCCAAACACCCTCAAGCAGATGGAGTACGGCTGCAGTTGCCTGCAAACACTCTCACTAATTGATAAGTATCCTCCACCATTGCCACATTCCACTTCCCACAGTGAATGGAATGAGGTACTCCCCAGTCTATATATTTCATTTATTAACGTAAATATGAATTACAACAAGAAATATCATTAGCCTTTATACTTCACAACCTTCAAATCAAATGAGGCCCATTTATCAAACTCTTACTCATGCTGAATTATATTTACTCTCATAACTAGTCCCACTGAAATCAATGGAACTCCTCAAGTGAGCAAGTACTCCTCAGTGTGAGTAAGGATTGCAGAACTGGGTCCATAATGACTGAAAACAGATCTTTCATCTTCTGAAAGAGATTTAGGACATGATGTTTTCAATAATATGTTTCTTGATCATTTCCTCAACTCTTTAAATTCACCTTTGCTTTAAATAGTCGGTCTATAGACTCAAGCATGGGAAGCACGGGTTTTGTTTTTTGAAAGCAAACAAAATTATCTGCCAGATTGGATTTCTGTCCTCAACCCCAAAACCTTCTTGATTAAAATTTTGTGGAAACCAATACATCTTAGTAAAATGTTTCACAAAACATTTGGAAAAAAGTATATTTTGCCTGAATTTCATTTTGGCCAAAATGTTCTGATCGGCTCTATTTTCCTGACAGTTCCTGTAAGTCTTTAAAAGCTACACAGAAGGAGAAAGAGTACACATAATAGCCATCCGCTTGAAATCAATTATTGGTTCATTCCATCTAATTCAGAAGATGGACCAAAAGGTACTTTGGAGAAGAATTGCTGGCCCTCTGGCCAGTTGCCAGAACCACAGATGTTTCTAGGGATTTGTCTCCAAGCAGGCAACAGAAAAGTTCTGTATGATTCAGCACCTATCATACCTGTATGGGCATTCAGTGAATGGTACCAAAGCTCCAGAGTCCTATTTGGTCCATTATAGTTCTTTAGATTCACCACCTCCTTAGTAAGGATGTGTGGACCAGTTGCCCTGCTGATGAAATCAGCTTTGAGGTTATTCATACACCCTTCTGGTTTCAACTTACTAGGTGTTCAGTCTGCGGGACAGTTTTATTTGGATAAACCATGTTTAGAGGGTGCTCCATCTCATGTGTTGATGGAGTTGGTGGTAGTCAGGGTAGCTGGCTTAGACAGACTGTTCATTGGTGGCACAACTTTTTATTCCCAGTGTGGTCTGGGATTGGGGAGTGTTCACAACTGCTGAAACTATTCAGTCATTTACAGATGCATTAAGGGTTCTGCTTGCCAGTGAAAAAAAGAGAGGGGCCCACTGTCACACTGAGATTCTTGGACACTGAGCTGGATACAAAGCAGTGGTTTTGTGGTTGCCAGAGGATAAACTAATTTGGAGAAATGACAGTGGGTATAATGAGGGCCCTGCAGTAGCTCCAGTCTCTAACTGGCCATTTAAACATTGCCTGCCACATGGTTGCACCTGGCTGGATAATTTGTGCCTGTCTGTCAGCAGCTATTGCAAGAAACACCAGTACACAGCACATCTTCTGTTGCTAAATTTTAGAGTGCACCAATTAAAAAGTACAGTTCAAGACAAAATTCTGTGTAGGGAAAGATTCTTGTACCTAAAAAATGAGGACAGGAAGAAAACAGTGGAATGCTCCCCTTGTTTTGCAGAGATCTTCACCTGAAGCAATAAATATTATCCTGCTCATCAGAGAGAGAACAACATTTTTTTAAAACCGGTGATAGCACTATAAATAGACATCAAGTCTAATATGTATCTGCTTCTACTTTTCCCCCAGACAATTTTTAAAAACAAAACTATCTTCCTTTTTCTATTTGCAGATGCTTCTGAGATTTTAGAGTTCTCTCTCTCTCTCTTTTAGTATTTAAAATAATATAAAGCACTCAAGCAAAAAGTAAAAAGCTAATAAAACAAAAGCAAAAAGATTCTAACGGCATTAGATGGAAATTAGACAAAAGTATTACCTCAGGGAACGTTATCTGCCTAGTTATGTAGTTGTTTCTATCATACACATCAATGTAGTATCTGAGCAGCTTCCAGGACAAGATAATCACAGGTGTGTAGTTGATAATACCACATTGCCTGAAACAAGTATTCTGTGTGGACAAAATACTCCAGTTTTCTACAAGCTTTCAATCTAGCATCTTTTAGAAGCACCAAAATATGGTTGCAAATTAGCATAGTTCCATTGACATCAATGGCTTTTTAATTCTTCAGTGTTAAAAAGATGAAAATAAGAAGACCTCTGGTTTTATCAATTTGGTGTTATTAGCTGACTACACGGGTGTTTCTGCAGTATAAAAGTTAAAGAACAGTTTGCCCATGTCTTCAATTTCAAATGCACCCAGAGTGGTTTTCATTCATTTGCATCTCAACTGATTATTATTATTATTAATATTATTATTATTATATTTAATGTGTGAAAAATTGGGGTTTGAAAACACTATGTGTCTTTGGGGCAAAAGAAGAGAATAAACTGATGTACTGGAACAGTATTAATCTTTGGTCAGCTTTAGGATGCTGAGTGCGTTGTTAGCTAAACACTAAGGTAAGGGCCTAATTCCCTTACATACGCTGAGGAATACTATTGACATGCAGTCAGTGGGACTACCCTGCACAAGTGACTGCTACTCAATATGAGTAAGAGTTGCAGAATTGTGCCATAAGACTGTGAAATTGCCTAGATCTTGAAAACAATCTTTCTATTTTAAATATTTTTTTCATCAGAAAAAACGCTAAATGGATATGTCAGGCCAGATTCCCCACTGGGTGAGTCAGTGCTATTGAAGTAAATGGAGCTACACCAATTTACAGAAAATGAGAGTCTGGCCCATCTGCTATTTTGACCATCCACTGTCTCTCCTCCCCCCTTTGCATTATCCTTCCTAGAGATAGAAGATTAGCAGAAACTTTCACAGCAGGTTTCATCCTTCTGAGTTCTCCCTTGTTACAATGAAATGTGTATTTTTAAATAGAGTAAAAGATCTCCTTTGCCCAGTTATTTAATGGATGAACAGGTGGCCACATTATTCATCTGCTTCCTCTGTTTAGCCTTCTGACTTTTTGTCTTGAAAGACTTGGCACCTTCAGGCAGTGTCGGTCATTGCGACTCTAATCAGCTCTATTTTATTATTATTATTATTTCACACCAGCATTGATCACTTATGCTACAGCCTGCTGCTGTAGTTGTATTTTGGCACTATAGGCCTGCTTGGGTTCGCCCCTTCTCCCCACCTTCTATATGCCCTTTTTAAAGGCTTCCAGCTTAATTGTTCTTAATGATAATAGCATGTGTTAGAACCAGAGCTTTCTCCTAATTTATTTCAGTTTCATTTGCAACACAGCTTCAGGATATTTCCCCCTCCCTCACCTGCAGTTGTTGGCTTCCTTTCATTAAAATTTACACAATTTATAAAAGCTCCAGCTGACCATCCTTCCCAGAATGCAGCTATGTTCTTTTCTCTCCACTACCTCTTTAATGGCTGCCCAACAAAATAATATATCATCCTGCTTGCTATGACTGCAGCTGGTCAATCTGTTCATAGCAAATCATTTATCCAAAGAACTTAACTGATGTTCGGGTTTTGCAAAGTCTCCATAAAAAGGATGAGCCTTTTATTCCTTCATTCCCTATTTATAATAAATTATTTTTTTTAGTTTATTCAGCTGAACAAATTCTTGCTTTCAGACTTTGCAAGATGTTCAGCCTAATTATTCATTCTTCACCTGGTCAAGGCTTGGTACTTTAGTTATATGGTATTATTTATGTTTTGTGATAGCCTCCCTATATAGGTATTGAACCTGGGACCTCCTCCACAGCTAAACCCATGGATTACTTCAGCTAGACAGCCCAGGCTTGGTGAAAGAAAGCTCATATTCTTTAGAAGGGACACAGAGGGAGGCCTGTAATGCACACATACCTGTAGGTTACAGTTGGATGACCTCCAAACATTATAACCAGGGAAATGCTTGAACAAGCCATTCAGGTTTTGATTTTCTCTGGATAAGGGTAGCCTGGGGAATGCAGCAATTTCAGGAAAGATAGAGTGAGCTGTCAGGAGATAGTCAGGTGTAGGGAATTGCAGGGCATTACTAAGGAATTATAGGACAAATGTAAATGTTATCCCTTTATCTTTTGCACAACACAAAAGCATTATATTTGTCTCAGTATGTGCAGACTTTAAAATACTTTGATTCTTTTCCTATCTAGGAAATTTTCTGTTCAGTTTTCTGTTTTCATATTGACATCAGATAACTTTGTGCTTGATCATGCATTCTCTATGAAGGTTACAGCTCCTTGTCTGCCTTGTATAATTGCAAAATACTAGGCCTGTGGCTGGGAGCATTCAGGAACAAAATACACTATAAAACAGCATATGCTATTTTGCAGATCTGTAAAAGGCATGGATTTAAATCCACTGGTCTTTATTGTTTGTCACTCTGTTATTCATGAATCATTAGTTACAGTCATATTGGTAGTGCATAGTTTTGTTTGCATGTTCACGTTCTCTTGTCTGTCTCATTACACTTACTGTATTTGTGTTAGGCATCTACCACTGGATTCATTGTTCTGTCAACCACTCAGAAAGACTGGTAAATGCATTTATTTGTATGGTCCTATTTGCAAAAGGTACAATCATGTATGCATGGCCGTCTAATTTGATTAACTGTGTTAATATGCCCAAACTCAGGTTTTGGTTGAGGCATTTCCATCACTTAATTGTTATCTCCTCCTACCATTAATATAAAAATATCTAATATATACATCTCTACCCTGATATAACATGACCTGATATAACATGAATCTGGATATAACGTGGTAAAGCAGTGCTCCGGGGGGAGCGCACGCGCTCCGGTGGATCAAAGCAAGTTCAATATAACGTGGTTTCACCTATAACACAGTAAGATTTTTTGACTCCTGAGGACAGCATTATATGGGGGTAGCGATGTAATATATTTTTCTACCAACTACACTCATTTAGAATTCACAAGACTTGCACTGTCCGTAAACAGTTTTCTCTGTTCTTACACATGTATGCATTTTGGTTTATGGACCAGGTTTAGTTACACAATTCTAAAAGCATGTGATAGACGTAATGTTTGAAGGGCCAAATTGATCCCTGAATAAATCACTTGAGGTCAGTGGAGTTACAACAGGCAGGGGCGGCTCTAGGCACCAGCAAAACAAGCACCTGCTTCAGGCAGCCCATTTGCAGGGGCGGCAGGGGAGCTGTCATAAACAGATAGTTAAGGGTTAATGCCTCTTTTACCCGTAAAGGGTTAAGAAGTTTACCTAGCCTAGCTGACCCTGACCAGAGGAACCAATGGGGGAACAAGATGTTTCAAAAGGAAGGAGGGAAGTTTTCCTTTGTTTAGAGTTTCAGTTTCAGACGGAGTGAAAAAGATCAAGGAATAAGCCTCTTATCAAAGTAGTAAGTTTTAGAAAGGGATAAATAGGTTTATGTTTATTTTCTTTGTAACTTGTCTTGGTTCTGTTAAGGGAATTATCAAATTTGGTTATTCTTGTGTGTATTAAAGTTTTTGCCCAGGGGAACATCCTCCGTGTTTTGAATCTGTTGTCTGTGAGAGTAGCTGGTATGCTAATCTCTCCCAGAGGGTTTTTCTTTTACCTCTTTTTCTTTAATTAAAAGCCTTTTTCTTAATACCTGATTGATTTTTCCCTTGTTTTACGATCCAAGGGAGTTGGGTCTGGATCCACCAGGAGTTGGTGGGAGAAAGGGGTGAGGATGGTTAATTTCTCCTTGTTTTAAGATACAAGGGGTTTGGATCTGTGTTTACCAGGGAATTGGTGAAGTCTCTCAAGACTAACCAGGGGAGAAAAGTAGTGCTTGGGAGTGGTGGCAGCAATACCAGATCTAAGCTGCTAATTAAGCTTAGAAATGTCCATGCAGGTCCCCACATCTGTACCCTAAAGTTCAGAGTGGGGAAGGAACCTTGACAGGAGCTGAGACCCAACAGGGGGCTCTGGGAGCTGTAGTTCCTTGGTTAGCTCCCTGCCTTGGCCTAGTCTAGCTGTTGGGTTCCAGACTACAGAAGTGAATCTCCTGCAGTGATGTTAGGGTTCCATGTTCCGTGACCATCAAAAGGATCTTGTTCCATCTCTTCTTCATGGAAGGCTGATCTTGTGCAGGCGTGCAAAACCATTCAACCACTCAATGGTGACTGATGGCCCCAGCACTCTCCTTCACAGACATCATCACGGTAATTTACCAGAATGAAGTGGAGACCTGTTACACGGATCCTGAATTCTGATCAACTAGGCACATATCATCCTATAAGCTGTTTCTGCGCATAATGGCAAATACTTTTGGCGCATCAATTCTCAGTTGGTCCACCTTACGCCCAGTCTATTTTAGGGAAACTCCTTATGTCAATCATGTTTTTATACTTACACAACTCTTTGAGGGTCTTAGTAATACAATAGACTACAACCTTATCAACTGGCAGATTGTGCGACGATTCTGAGTTCCTTGCTCTCTTGCTTGGTCTGCAACTGGATACCAAAGTACTGCCTGTTTTCCTCTGCGAATGGATAGTCGTGCAAGAGACTCCCATCTACACAAGAAAGACTGGCCACTCCGTACAGTCATTGGACCTGAGAGGAAAGTGTTCAGCATCCACCACTTGTTGAATCAAAGAAGATTTTGTTGTATTACAACCTTAGCACCATTCAAAGTGAGTCTGATGAAGAAACTTTGAGTCAACGGCATCTGGAAACATATATGATACCTAAGCAGCCTTCTCAGTACCTTCCGTGCGGATAATGGCTCAAGGTGTACCAGTTGAAGGCTAATGCATACAAGGAAGGTGTCTTCGCTTTGGTCTCAATGATTCGGGTGAACTTCTTTCCAGATCCGATCAGTCTTGACCATGACCTATTCTCTCCAATATGCAAGGAAAGAGATTCGCATGTCTGACCAAGCGCCTTTCCCAGTTATGGCAATACAAATGTTTCGTTGGAACAACCCAAGCGCGAGACACAGACTCACCGGAGGCTTCGTCTTTGTGGATGCGCAAACCCACTCCTGCAAAGTGCTATACCAGAAGCACTGTCGTGTTTTCCTAGCCGACAAGTGTCACTAAGATACGGAGTGTTTCTACCATCATCTAGATTTTGTGTTCTACCGAACTTCGGGAGCCAAAGCATGTTAGCGCTCGCTTGGCTAGAGATTGAACAGCAAGCCGACTATCTTTCACCACGACATTGCAACATGGAGAAATCTAGTCAGGGCAAATGATGCCTCAATGCTTGCAGACTATTTTCTGGACAGTGACAGAGATGCTCCCATTCTGTAACTGAAGTCCACCTACAGTGTACGAACTCCCACAGAAGCCGCCGAAAGTAGACACATGACAATAGACTAATACTATGTCTACCATAATAGGTCTTTTGCCTTCCTGCTTTCATATACACCCTTTTTATTATTAGTTTTAACCCCTTTACGCTGATGCTTTTATAAGAGTGGTTACCTAAACCAGGACAGGTGAATATTATCTTGTAAATGCAATGCACCAGTAAACACTGACCCACTCTGCACTTCGCGAGAGCCTAGGTTTTATCAATCTTATGGCATCTCACCCCACTACGTACTACTTTACCAGACAATCACATAGGACCCATACCAATCTATGATTAAAAACTCCAACACTATCGTTCAGAACCAGTAGGCCAATCAGTTGTCCTTAACATTGCCATATGTCTCGATTATTCAGAATCGACAATCAAGCACAATAATCACGATCAAATCCAACGCCACACTTTTAACTACTCTGAACAGCGAACGAGCATACTCTCCAACTACTTTCTCCATTGACCACACGTCGTTATCCTCACTCCAGCACTAGTCCTCCATATAAGAGGAAAAGTGATGTGCCTCTTATTATTCTCTCTCGTCTCCACGTCATTTTCTCTGTTCTAGTACATGGCACTTTGAACCAGTGGTGCACTAATCTATCATTGGTGCTGTTCTTCTAACCAACAAACAATACAACAAAAAAGGCAATGCTGTTTGAAAAGAAGCAATCTCCACGTCCTAAATACCACTGTGACCAGACATTTCTGCTGTGCGCATTGTTCCTCTTTGTGATTTAACTAACTTTGTTTTCGTAGTCCAGCCTATGCTTTCCAGTGGAGTCAGTATATGGATTTGGGAGAAAACTGAAACGTATCAAAGCTGATCTCTTTCAAGAACGTGAGCCTTGAGCTATGCCTGATATTTCTTTGAGTGTTCAAATCTTCAATTATTGCAGGGTGCTGGGTGTGGGGGGGGCGTTAGGGGTGCCTGTATGGACTCCGGAGGGGAGCACGGCAGCTATGTTTTACTAGAGTTCAGGCGTGTTGGACCCCGCCTCATTAAGCCCGAACATCCGTCTGCGTCTTGATGGCACCGTAAGGGGCTGGGTGGCAGAAAGTGGGTGTGTGTTCTTGGGAGGCCGGCAGTACGGTGCATGAGGTGGCGGGTTTGGACTCGGATCATGGGTTGGGGGAGCAGGATCAGGGAAACAGGCAGTGGTTGGATAGCTCTCGGATTCTCCTTCTAGCGTGCGTCCATGTCAATGGGACTGGTCAGGGGTCGGGAGGTTTTCAACGGAGAGGAAAGTTGTGGGGGCTCGGTTACGGGGGCAGTTGGAGACGTAGTATGTAGGGAGTTCATACATAGGCAGTTAGGGGACAGGTAGTCCACGGACGCGTGCGAATTCATGTGGTGGCCGACAATAAAGGAGCAGAAGTCGACTTCGAATCACCTGAGGTGAGGCTTCTTTGTTGTGCGCGTTGATTGGCACAGACGGTCCACAAGGGAGCGGAACTCGAGTTCAGGGGCGTGGATTGATCGGTTGGAGTTTGTGCGGGGCATGCACAGGAAGTGCGTATGGTCGTGCAGACT
>NC_133778.1:25221737-25356370 GCF_003597395.2 Chelonoidis abingdonii | reverse complement strand
TTGTCTGCTCTATTCAGTATAATATTACAAGTTTAAGGAGCATACATGACTCTGAGACACAGATGGGCCTGGTCACACTGAAATCTAGATTTTCATCACTCTAACAGAGATCAGAATCAGGTCCAGAGATTCTAGAATATACTACATATATTGTTACTATATTTTGCAAGAATTATTTAATAAATATATTGAGGCCAAATTATCCGTGTTAGGGTCGGCTCTAAGTTTTTGCCACCCCAAGCAAAAAATCTTGGCTGCCCCTTTCCTAGCCCTACTCCCCCGTACCCCTTGCTGCCCCAACCCTGGGCTCTCCCCCTCCACAGCCCCTGCCACCCAGTGCTGGGCTTCCCCTCGCCAGTGCCTTCCGCACCCTACAGCCACTCCAGCCTGGCTCCCCTCTCCCCCCACAAGTGCCCCCGCACCCTCCCCCTCCAGCCCTGGCTCTCCGCCACCTGACCTTCTCCTACCGCAGCCCTGGGTCACTGTAATTCACTCCCAGGGCAGGTATCAGCAGGAATTTGATGTGCACAAACACAGACAGGATGGTTCCCATATGGTTACAGAGCTGCAGTAAAGTGAACAATTTCAGCTTGTGTGATTGAGGGATATCTGGATGCATATTACACTGCTCTATAGCCAAAATGCTTCTGAAATAAATGCAGTCAAACTTTACTAATTCTGGGTCACTGAGAACGAAAATGATGCTTAAAATTGTTGATTGGCCTAGTCTGCTGTGGGTTCAGATACAGCAGTGAATCTCCTGCAGGTGATGTTAGGGTTCCATGTTCGTGACCATCAAAAGGATCTTGTCCATTCTTCATTTGGAAGGTGATCTTGTAGCGCGTGACAAACCATAGCCTCAACCATTCATCACATCCGAGATGACTGAGCTGTTCATTGCATCATCAAGTACGAATGCTAAAGCTGGTTTGCTGCATAAGGATATTTGCATCATCTAGTTGGATCATGCCAGTGCTGTGAGGAACCTATGACACATGAAAACAACTTTTAGGTCAAACACTTTTGACCAACATCAATGGGCAGCTTTTGGCGCTGTTGAATGTTCTTGCTCTCTTGCTTGTCTGCAACTGGATACTACAAAGTACTGCCTGTTTTCTCTGCGAATGGATAGTCGTGCAAGAGACTCCCATACATCAAGAAAGACTGGCCACTCCGTACAGTCATTGGACCTGAGAGGAAAAGTGTTCAGCATCCACCACTTGTTGAATCAAGAAGATTTTGTTTACCCTACACATCAAAGCTGGTCTGATGTAAAAACTTTGAGTGCCATTGACATAATACAGCGCTTCTCAAGTACCTCCGTGGGAAAATTCCAAGGTTAAGTGAAGCTAAGATAAAGGAAGTGTCTTTGTGGTCCTCATGATTCGTGAATTCTTCCAGATGATGCCTTGACCATGCACTGCATGGCAAGGAAAGAATGCATGGAAAGCTTCCAGTTAGTGGCAATAAATATTTTTCGGAAACAACAAGGCAGACACAAGGTTGTTGTGAAACTCCTCGAGGCATACAAAGCTTGTTGCGCATGTCACTAAAGATACATTTTTGCACTCTCAATCTAATTTTTTCCACGAACTTCGGAGCAATAGCGATGAGCATGGGCAGCGATTTCCCCGCAGACATCTGCAACAATGGAGAAATGCATAGTGCAAATGAGGCCATCAATGCTTGCAGACTATTGCTGGACGTGACAGAGATGCTCCCTTTAATGAATCAAGTGACAAGCCAAGAAGGCCGAGTAGACACTGAATAGGACTAAACTATGTACATATATGTTTTGCTTTTGTTTCATAATAAATTTTATTTATATAACCCTTTCGCTTGTTTTAAAGTGTTACATAACAGGACAGGTGAATATTATCTTGTAAAGACAACCATAAACATGAAAGACCTGTTACCATTTATGAATTTAAACCTCTACTATCTACAGAATATACTAGACATCAATGAAAAACTTAAATATCTTAGAAACAGTGCCAATCAGTTGTCTTGCATATATTTGAATTCAGCACACTCAGCAATACATATAAATACCACATTTTATCTCTGAGCAGACGGACTTCTCAAAAATTGTAGCCCAGTGTTATCAGCACTGTCCTCCATAAAATGAGGAAAAGTGAGTTGCCTTATTATTCTTTGTTCCACTCTTTCTTTCTATGATGGATTTGCCAGTGCAATATCATTGTCTCTTTCTAACACAAACAACAAAAAAAAGGCAATGCTGTTGAAAATGTAGCAATTCACGTCTAAAACACGTGAAGCATTTCTTGCTCATTTTATCCTAACTTTTTCTATACCAGCCAGTTCAGTGGATCAGTATATTTGATTTGGGAGAAATGAAGTACGCTGTCCCAACTGAGCCTGAGCAACTCCTGAATTTTGAGTGTTCAAATCTGAAAGCAGGCTGCTGGGTGTGGGGTGGGCCGAGTGGGCTGTGGACTCCGCAGGGGAGCACGGCAGCATTGTATGCAGGCGCGTGTCTGGACTGCTCATAGCCAGACACTCTGGCTGAGTGGCACGTAAGGGGCTGGTGGTTGGAGAAGGGGTAGGAGGTTCTTGGGGCAGTACGGGCAGGAGTGGGGGTTGGATGGATCTGGGTTGGGGGGCAGTCAGGGACAGGCAGTGGTTGGATAGCATGGGATCCCCGGGTGGGTTGTGCAAGGAGGTGGGGGTGGGATCCAAGGGGGAAGTTGTGGGGGTCTCGGAGGGGCAGTTGAGCGAGTGTGGGGTCCAAGAGGCAGTTAGGGGCAGGGTGTCCAGGAGCGGCAACAGGGGACAAAGGAGTGCAGGCAAGCGCTAGAGATAGGGGGTGCTTCGGGGGCATTAGGGGCCAGAGGTCCCAAGAGGGCGATCAGGGCATGGGGGGGGATGGAGTGGTTGGGTTCTGTGGGGGGGCATCACAGGAATGGATGTGGAGACGGGCTTCCCTCCCCCTGGAGTGCCTGTTTTTTTGATGTTAATAGGCTCTCCCTACCCACTCTCCATCACAGCACGCTGCCACATGAGGTTCCTCCCCACCCTTCCTTTCTCTGTTGGTTAGGTGGCCAAGGAAAATGCTGGGAAATGTATTCTTTCCTCTTCAGGGGCTGGCTTTATATCAACAATTTTAAGCATCATTTTCGTTCTCAGTGACCCAGAATTAGTAAAGTTTGACTGCATTTATTTCAGAAGCATTTTGGCTATAGAGCAGTGTAATATGCATCCAGATATCCTCCAATCACACAAGCTGAAAAATGTTCCATTTTACTGTAGTTCTATAACTATATGGGAATCAATCCTGTCTGTGTTCTGTGCATATCTAAAAATCCTGCTGAATAACCTGCCCTGGGAGTGAATTACCAGTGACCCAGGGCTGCGGTGGAAGGAGGGTGCAGGTGGGGGGCGGAGAGCCCAGGGCTAGGGTGGCAGGAGGTGCGTGCGGGGGCACTTGTGGGGGGGAAGGGGGGAGCCCAGGGCTGGAGTGGCTGTAGGGTGGCGGAAGGGCACTGGCGAAGGGGGAAGCCCAGCACTGGGGTGGCAGGGGCTGTGGGAGGGGGGAGAGCCCAGGGTTGGGGCAGCAAGGGGGTACGGGGGGAGTTCAGGGCTAGGAAAGGGGGGCAGCCAAGATTTTTTGCTTGGGGTGGCAAAAACTTTAGAGCCGGCCCTAACACCAGGGATAATTTGGCCTCAATATATTTATTAAATAATTCTTGCAAAATATAGTACAGAATATATGTAGTGTATATTCTAGAATCTCTGGACCTGATTCTGATCTCTGTTAGAGTGATGAAAATCTGATTTCAGTGTGACCAGGCTCCTAATCTGTGTCTCAGAGTCATGTAATGCTTCCTCTAAACTTTGTAAATATTATACTGATAGAGCAAGACAAACAACTCCCATTCCTGGAATTAAAAAAATAACAGATCAATAGCACATATTTGGAGTTTGCTATTCACATAGCAGAGTCAACCAAAGATTAAAAAGTTTAGACTTTTGTAGTTCTCTTCAGGACTGATTAAACAGTTCATTGACTTTTGAACTTCAAAAGAAAGAAATAGGCCCTTGCATCTTTGAAGGCGAATGACTGGGCTTTGATGCTGTTAAAATGTGAGGAAAGCTTTGGAGGATGTACCTTATTCATAGGTTGCTGAGATTTCTGGGCATAGACAGGGCCAGCCCACAACATTTTGGCACCTGAGGTGGGGAGCTCAAATGATGCCCCCATACCCCCATGCTTGGGCCAAAACTTTGAAAGTTCTCAATTCTGCCTTCTTCCTATTCTACTCCTCTCATGGTACTGCTCTGCTACCTACCCCAATAAAGGAGAACGAACAACTTAAAATGCCTTGTTCAAAATTTTTAAGTAACACTTAACTTTCAAATGCCTGAACAGCAATTGTAACTTTTCTTGTCTGCATAGTAGACACTGGCATTTTATACGTTTGAATAATCAAAGTGGTGCTTTGTGTGCCTTCTTGGTTGCAAAGATTTGAACTGCTTCCTGCTGACAGTCCACAGTCTGGGCCAACTCATGCTCTATTGAGATGTCTGCAAGACCAACCAGCCTCTCCTGTGTCATTATGGAGTGTGGCGTGTTTTTTTAACTTCAGGCTTGGAGCGCTGTGTTCTATGGCAACGTTAAGGAGTGTAGAAGTATCGCAGAGCAACAAAAGCTTTGGTAAACGTGTGTCATTTATTTGCTGAATATATTCCAGACAGCCTTTTGGAGTTATCTGCTGAAATGTAATCTTGAAGTGCTTTCAGATTACATTCACCTACATCACTCGCATGCGATATCACGCTGTATCATGTGTAACACTGTCTCTAGTGCCTGCTTGGCTGGTTGCAGGTCTTCTTCAGGTATTGTAGGAGTTATTTGGGAATATGCTGACAACATCCACCGCATAATACTGCGCGCGCTGGGCTGTTCCCTTTAGAGCTGATAATCGCCTCTCAACTGACTTGTAGTATGCACCCTACTTACCTGGTAAAGATTCAACTTTTGAATTGTGGTTGCGGGTCTCTTATGGTTATTTCGTGCCTCATAATCAAAATGTCTTCTTCTTCTTTGGTTCTTGTATTCTTAATGGGTGGGAAAATGCTCCATTGAAGTTCCTCTGCCAACTTCGTTATGCATTTCTTCAGAATGTTTTGAAATCCCTTCATCTGACCAGTAAACTGTAGGTGTTGACTTTTTGCTTTGTCAGTTGTTTCCATTGCTCCAGATATATCAAGGTCACCCCTTGGACTCTCTTCTTTACAACATTTTATTTAACAGTATGTCATGCCACACAGAAATTTGAAGTTTATGTATGTTTTGGTGATTCCATTCGTCTGCACTGTTCTCCATGAACAGTTCCGTCATGCCTTAATCCTCCATAATGGCAACTGTGACATTTCTATCTCCAATTGGTGTTTGATAGGCTTATCGCCTCCACTCACTTTCCCCATCATGTGCACTCCGTGGTTTCAGTGTCAGAAGAAGGATGTTCCATATGTTGCTTCAAAATTTGCCATCGTGAGTTGATGAAGAGGAACAATCGTAAGATGCTTTGAATTACATTAAAATTTATCAGGCCTCATAGAAGCTGATGCTGCATCACTGACCACCAGTTCAATGAATGAGCACTGCCTGGGACAAAAAAGTCAAGGGTTTAACTCTCGGTCCATGTGTGCACTCCTTCTGTCTGTTTCTCTCATGTTGGCACCCATTATCATAGCCCTGCTTCGTCATGCCACGCTTACTGAGTTTCCGTATCTTCCAGCTTTTTAAAAAGCTCATTTGTTCACACCATCCTTGTCTATCATCGAATGTCAGTAATTCTAGAATCTTTCTGACCTATCACCATTTAGCAGACGACGTTTTCACTACATTCTGTTGTTGTTATTGTTACAAAATGCACCCTTCAAAGCATTTGTTCCGTATTGCCTTGATGGTCAGGGTGTGCAGCTCCGAGAATACAGAGTATGATCTTGTGACTTCAGAGATCTGCACTTTTTTTCTCTTTGCTTTGTGCCAGTACTTTATGATCTCATTATTGTTGTTTTCCAGGGTACATGTCTTTGGGTGTGTGATCTTAGATGCTCCTAGAGTACCGCATACAACTCAGCCATCAGCTCCACAATTTTAAGGAAGTTCATTGTTTGGAACATTACATGCATGTCAGGATGCCGCGTGTGCTAGGTGTTTGGGCTTTAGGCAAGCATTCTCACATATGGCAATGTAGCTTTTCCGAACTTTTGTCCATTAAAGGAAACTCTGTGCAATCTTCTCTTGCATGCTGATTTCATTCTGATAGGTTGGCTTTAACTTATTCTCATCTCAAGCTCTATTCACCTATGGAATGCTTCTTGGTCGATTTGCATGTTTCTCATGGCAGCCAGTTCTGCCAGATTTTTCCGGCTCTTGTTCTTGTAGAATCCAATGTGGCTGGAACCATGACTGAGAGTTTTGAAATACAAGACAAGTATGCAGCATTCTGGTTTTTGATACATAAGCCTCTGGCCTTCCCACTTTGTCACCTTGGGGATTTTAGCCAGTAAGTGTTGGATGGAACTCATGTTACCTTTCTTTGAGAAAAAACAAGTTTTCATTGCTTGTGGCCGCCTGCAGTAAAGGGAAGTCCCTCAAGCCTACTGTCTCAAGTGCGGTCGATGTTCCTGGTCATGCTTAGACTTTAAGGACTAACTCAGCAGCAACTATTTCGTTGAGCCTCCACCATACTTTCTGTCTGAACTACACTTTTCTTTGGGAATTGTGCACTGGTTACATCCATTTGAGATAGAGTATATGGGATGCCCTGCAGTACGCTTACACCAGGTCTCTGCACTACCGTACTGACTGGAAGACTGTCAGGCATTCTTCTACACCATCTCACATCCTCACTGGGTCTGTTAAGGTCACCTGAATGACATTTGTGTGCTCTATGTATCTCAGGCGGAGCTCCTTTCCGCGCGTTAGATAGAGAAGCTACCCTCTTTCTTTCTTTTTCTGAATGCTGACACAAGAGGGCATTTCTTTTCTTCGAGGTCCTATGAACTGTGGTCCGTTTTCTTTGCACAACGCTAATCATAAGGGGCATCTCACACTCAACGGTTGAAGGAGAAACACAAATTAAGCAGGCTGGATAGCGGGCGAGCAAGGGAGGGAGATATCAGCTCTTCTAAGGGCCTAAACTGCCTCCTAACACTTCTGTTCGACTTTGCCTGTTCTGCCTCACAGTGCGTTCGTCAAGGCAGCAAAAAACAGGGAAGCTTCCCTGAGCCTGGTGTTAATCGTCACGATCCTGGGGGCTAGAGAGGTACATAAAAGGCGTCTCTCCTCCTCTCCTTTCCCTGCAGCTCTCCTGCCTGTTTTGTATTCATAGATTCATGTATTATAAGTCATGTTCAAGACCTTATTATAGGTTGCATGTTCTTTGCCTTGCCAATTGTCCAATCTCTCTGCCAAATTTCCATCTCTGTGTGGTCCCAGAACTGGCCACATACTCAGTGAGGCCTAACCAGCGCTAGATCAGTGCGCAGGCCGTGAAGAATGACTGCTGCGTGCGCTCTGTCCAACACCCTTTGGATTGCACCGCAATCACATGCCTCTGCAAGTGGCATCCAATCACGCAGCTTTTTTGCCAGATTCAAGCACCTGTGCTCATATACTGGTTCTCTATAGGACCCTAGATTCCATTTCTGCCGTCTCCTTCCTAGGACAGCCCTCTGCTTCCCATTCTGTTCATGTGTGAAATGGATTTGTTCCCCTTCCCTAAGTGGAGCACTTTGCATTTGTCTTTATTTAACTTATCCTTCCCTCAGACCGTTCTCCAATTTGTCCAGGTCCATTTTGAAGTTATGACCGTCCTCAAGCCAGTTGCATCCCTCCCACTCTTGAGTATACCTTGCCTAACTTCATAAGCGTCACTTTCTATGCCAACATCTAAGTCATTGATGAGATATTGAACAGAGCCAGTCTCCAATAAAGACCTGCAGAACCCCACTTGTTATACCTTTCCAGGAGGATTGCAACCATTAATAACTACTCTCTGCGTATGGTTATTCGCCAGTATGCACCCACCTTATTAGTAGCCCCATCTAAATTGTATTTTGCCTAGTCTTTTCGCTAAGAGTATCTGCGGAGACCTATCAAATGCCTTACAAAGTAGCTTCTACTATCCACCGCTTCTCCTTATCCACAAGATTCGTTTCTATCAAAGAAAGTCTATCCATATTGTGACACGATTTGTTCTTTACAAATTCCATGCTGGCTTTCCCTATCCCTTACCATTCTTCAAGTGTTTGCAGATGATTTCCTTATTATGCTCCATTTATCTCCCTGGCACAGAAGTTAAACTAACTGGTCTGTAGTTTCCTGGGTTGTTTTTATTTCCCTTTTTATAGATGGGCACTATATTTGCCCTTTTCCAGTCTTCTGGAATTTCTCCCATCTCCCATGATTTTCCAAAGATAATAGCTAGAGGCTCAGATACCTCCTCTATTAGCTCCTTAAGTATTCTAGGATGCATTTCATCAGGCCCTGGTGACTTGCAGGCATCTAACTTTTCTAAGTGATTTTAACTTGTTCTTTTTTTATTTTAGCTTCTAAACCTACCCCCTTCCCATTAGCATTCAGTATGTTAGGCATTCATTCCCTCTCACCTTTTCTCCTGCCTGCCTGTTATGTCTCTTGTGCCCTCCTTCCTCCAGCACAGCACTCCACCATCTCTGTGCATCTAGAGTGGAAAGAATACATATGCACCAGCAGAAGACACAATTTTCAATACTCTGGATCCTAGTAGTGCCCCGCCCCCTGCCCCCAACAGTCTGGTACATGAGGTGGCCACCTCAGTTTGCCTCATGGTAAGGTCAGCCCTGAGCATAGTTTGTATGCTTACACATACATTCACACAAAGCCTCTCTTAAAACCCTTGTTGAAGCACCTGGTAGTGAGGAAGCAAAATCTCAGCCTTAACACTCATTCAGCCTTTGGCTCCCAGCATTCTGGCTGCTATTGTGATTCTGTCCTTAAAGTCCATGTATTTGTTTGTGTTGATTAATTTAAGAAATGTGCTTTACTAACGATCTTGGAGCATATGTATAAACTAAAAGCTTATTAATATCAAACCCAGAGGATTGCCTGCATAAATATCTTTGCATCCTCCCTCCCTCATTTACCCATTACAAACCTGAAGGAATATATAAGCTAGATCATAAGATAAGAATTACAACAAAAAGAATTCAAGATGTAATTTTTATGCACATATGAGCCATTTGTTAATTCTTGGGATTTTGTTTGTTCACTTCTGAATTAATAAATTCAATTTCAAAGTAAAAAAAACTAAGGAAGAATTCAGGGGCAGAGGTTAGCTCTGGAACAGAAGTGGCTCAGGGGAACAAACGAGGTTTAAGCAGGGATTTAAAGGAAGAGAATGAAGTTGCATCCAATGCATGATGCAGGATTGCAATAGATGGATATCTTGATGAGAGGCCTAACAACCACTGGTCCAAATCCTATTAATTTTTTCCATGAAGTTAGCAGAATAGTCCTCCTGGTGAGAAATAACTGATTCTGCCCTGGACTGGGACATTTTCTTCATTACATGCCCAGTCACAATGTAGGAGTTCATAATTCTTGTGTCACAGTACAGTCAGACTAAGATTGTGATAATATCTACCAGTTCTACAATCTATGACTGAAACACATACAATGTGAACATCAGGTTATTTATTAGAATGAAGGCTCTTATGACCTGCCCCGGCACTCACTAATATCAATGGCAGGATTCCACTGTAGTCAATGGAGGTTGGATTTAGCTCACTGGTTTTAAGGACAGGGACTATATCCTCCTATGCATGGACAGCACCTAGTACCAGAATCCAAATAATTTTGCAAGACCTTTCATAGTTCTTACATTAATGTAAATTCATTTAGTGTGCTCTTGAAACAGCAACATTGCCATTGCTCTCATTTTGATAACTAACCTTTGCTATATTGTAACTATTTTTAAATTGCATTTCCTGCTTCTGTAATCAGATTAACATATGTTCTCCATAATGAAAATCAAAAAGCTAATATAGATGTATTCATTTTTATTGGATGCTAGCCAAAGCTCTGCCTGCTCTGCAATGAGTCATATGAATATATTATTATATGTGGAAGGTCAGTTAAGAGGGACAGCCATTTGTGTTATAACTAACTACATAAAGATAGCCTTTTAGCCTTCACATTTCTGTGCTGGTAGGTAGGATCTACTTCAGCATCTACTGTTACTTCTTCTAGCATTGAGATAAAAATAATGGCCAAAGCTAATACATTCTCCTGAAATGAGTTTGATGAAAACACTCTTTGAAGCAGCAAAGACAGTTTTACTTTTAGATCACAAACATGTTCGGGGGCCCCCTTTCATCAGAAACCTGATAGATGTACTGTCTAGTAGGATTTTATTTTCTTCTTTTTTTTCCTCTCTCAATTCCATCAAGCAGAAATTACAATACAATTTTCATTTACTGTATCAGAGAATATACATGTCTTGTGTTGGGCCAGGAGGGGAGTTGAGCAAATGTGCATATTTCTGTGGAACAGAAGTTTATGCTCTTGTGATGAAACCCATGGCTGTTTCCCCACACACACATTTCTGCCGTTTGATTTATAGTTGCCATTCAGTCTCTGCATTGGTGCGTCTAAGGGTTACACAAGTGGCAACTGTCAGATAAGTACTAGGACAGTGACTTAGATGAAGGTTAATCATATTAAGGAAATAAGTCCCATCAATAAGCCCCATCGATGTGGTAAAGGATATTTTAACCTTTACCATGCTATACCTCATGAATTTTAAAGATGGGCCTGCTATTTTGGGGGTTGGGTTTTTGGATTTGATGTTTGGTTGTTGTTTTTTCTCTATGAAGCAGTTAAAAAGCTCTAGGATCCAATTAGATCAATAGGATCTATATAAGATGACTGTGCACCTAATGGCAATCAGGAATTAATTGTATAAGTAAGCATTCAAGATTTTACAAGATGAAAAATGAATGTTTTCCTCATCTGGCCTTTACAAAATATTTCTCTATTATTACAAATTCTCTCTGCCTATGGAAAGACCTACATGAAACAACACAGTTGAATGACCACAAGTTCTCTTGAAGTTTAGAGTCTTAATTGCTTATGGTTTATCAGACTGGAAGAGAAAATAGATCTGGTTATGTTTTCTTTATGTCATTTCTTTTAATCAATAAGAGCCCCATTTGACCACCATTGCACACATTGGTCCAGATCTTCAACTGATGCAAATTAATTGAAACTCCCTGGACTTTGAAAGAGCTTTATCAAGTTATACCAGGTGAGGATCAGGGGTTACAACATGAGCAGTCTCATTGAAAATAAAGCTAAAAAGGGTTTTTTTTATCTATTAATGTTGTTTCCTATATATAATTTTCTTTAAAGTATATGCTACCATTTCCAATATAATCCTCCTATAAGCACACCACAGTAAAAAAGGGTTTAGAAAGTATACTGACTGAAAGCTATACCTACTCAAAGAACAATTTCAAACAAATTAATTATCTGTTTTCAGTGTTTAAAAATCAGAAGATAATGGGTTCCAACAATACCATGTCTGTGCAATTGTATTAAAACCAGCATTTTATAGGGAGAATTTGTCAAAAAGAGCCTACAATTATAAAAATGAGGGGGTTTTGCTTTAGAACAATAAGTGACCTTGCCAGTTCAAATCACATATGAAAAAAATGTGCCACTGAGAATATTATATTAAGTTTTAGTCTGAAGTGAATTCAAATGACTGAGCTGTAAATGTCTACGAAAGAGGGTTTGGAGAAAAAACTGCTGACAGACCCCCTATATCCAGTGATGCTGTCAAGTGCTGTTATAATTAGATAGTTCTTTGCTTGCAAAGAATTGTTCATTTGTGCAAGAAGAATAAAAGACCAAGTGTGTTAGTTTGAGATGGAACATTATTTCAATGCTTGGTCAATTAAAGAAGAATAAAGAGCTTTCGGAGCAGTTCTTTTGTGATGAGTAAACAGCCTGAGGTCTTGATTTTGGACTTCTTTAGTCAGCAGAAACTGGCAGTGTTCAGAAAGGTCTAAGACTTTGCAGCTCAGTTTAGATTTATTTCATGAAGTGAATCTACCAGATAGACTGTTTGAGAACCAGAAAATGGAAGAGAATAGTGAATTATCGTTCGATGACAGTGGAGTCAGCAACAAGGGAGGTGCAATGTGAAAATCAGCCTTTTTCCCCCCTTGTTAATGATGAAAACAGAGGAAAGTAAGGAGAAAAACACAGTGAAAAAGAAAACACTAAGGTAGAGGGAGGTTCCAAGGTAAAGTAGAATGTTGTAACAATCTACATCTTCTGTTGGTGAGAGAGACAAGCTTTCAAACGCTTTGTAAGCTCAAAACCTTGTCTCCCTCACCAACAGAAGTTGGTCCAATAAAAGGTATTACTTCACCCACCTTCTCTCTCTAATATCCTGGGACCAACATGGCTAGAAAAACATTGTGTATAACAGTGCAGTCTTTTGCCACTGGTAACAGCAAGAATCTGGATGTTAGCATTCCTGGGTTCTATCCCAAGTTCTACTATATACTCAGTGTGCAACCTGAACCTCAGTTTATTTATCAGCAAAATGTGTATAAAATCTTTCCCCACTGGAGTAGTTTTTTTATTAATAGTAGAGTTTTTCCAGTGTTTTGTAATCTTTAATGTAACACACGACTTAAGTACAATGTATTATTTAAAAAAAAAACACTTTAAAAAGGTATCCATATATTATAGTTCAAATTCTTCTGCCATCACTCTCATTCAGAAGGCCTACAGGGTGAATAAGTTATTAATCATTGTCATTAAGGTCAGCAGCTCCAAACCCTAAATGAATCTGATGAGGAAAAGTACAAAATAATTCATTATAGAAGGCAAAAACTACCAGTGTGCTTTAGCAAAGACAATGAATTCTCACTAGACATACTCTTCATAATTGGCTATCTACATGTCCATACAAAACAGAGAGAACAACCATACCTTATAAATAGTCCATGACGGATTTAAAGCATAATTATGAAGACACAGCGTTGAAAGAAACTTAAATTTGGAGGTCAGACAGAAGTGTGCTGTTACAAAAGTTTGCAGTGAAACACTTGAATGGTTTCATAGTATCTCCCATGGATGACAGTAATTAGCAGTGTATCATTAATATTAAAATGTTCATTTTTCCTCACTACAAATGGTTAAAAGTATAAGTAATATAATATGCCACGGATAATTTTATGTCACATGCCTATACATTCTAAGCAAAGCTGTACTTTCATGTTGGGATTGCTCCAAAGTTTACAGAAGTCATGGCAGTCTTTCCATTGTCCTCAGTGGGTTTTGTATCAGAGCCCATGTTAAGGTTTTTTCCCCGCTTTGAACTGTAGCATCCAAAAAGTGGGGACGTGCATGGACCCTTCTAAGCTTAATTCCTAGCTTAGATCTGATAATGCTTCCACCAGCCAAAAATATAGTGTTTGGCACACTTCCTGTTCCCCCAAAACTTTCCCTGGGGAACCCAAGACCCAAACCCCTTGGGTCTTAAAACAAGGAGAAATAAACCATTCCCCCTCCATTCCCCCCCACACACCCCCGGGTTGCCTGAGAGGCTACACTGATCCAAACTCCTTGGATCTTAAAACAAAGAGAATTAACCTTCCTCCCACCCTTTCCCCACACCAATCCCTGGTGAGTTCAGACCCAATCCCCTTGGGTCTTAAACAGGGGAGGGGAAATCAAGCAGGTTCTTAAAAAAGAAAGCTTATAATTAAAGAAAGAAAAGGAAAAATTATCTCTGTAAAATCAGGATGGGAGATGCTTACAGGGTATTCAGATTCATATAGACTAGAGGGACTCCCCCCCCCACCCCCCGCCACAGCCTGAGATTCAAAGTTACAGCAAACAGAGGTAAAAATCCTTCCAGTAAAATACACATTTACAAGGTAAGAAAACAAACATAAGACTAATCCGCCTTTTCTGGCTATACTTACTATTTTGAAACATGAGAGACTGATTCAGAAAGATTGGAGAAAACTTGGGTGTACGTCTGGTCCCTCTTAGCCCCAAGAACGAACAACCCCCAAAACAAAAAACACAAACAAAGACTTCCCTCCACAAAGATTTCAAAGTATCTTGTCCCCCGATTGGTCTTCTGGTCAGGTGTCAGCCAAGTTTACTGAGCTTCTTAACCCTTTACAGGTAAAAGAGACATTAACCCTTAACTATCTGTTTATGACAGCCCACCTATAGTGGAATGCTTAAATTCCTGAAATTGCAAACGCTTTACATGTCTAAGCTGCGAAAACATGGTCCTTGTCATTTTCCGTTGCCTCTTTGGCTCCTTCAGTGCAGCTGATGCTGTCTAATGGAGGTTTTTAAAAGCTGAGCACAACCACGAGTACACATGTTGACAGGCTAATGCTGACACTGCAGAGAGATCCTGGAAACAACAAGTTTTGGGTGATATGGTAGAAATAAATGCAAATCTGTTCCAAACTATTGTTGATAGCAATGGAATGTTGATTTTAGAAGGTTAAAAATACCTATAAAACATTTCTTTTCCAAATGAAAAATTGGCAATAATGAATGTAGTGCTGTATGCCAGAGTATTATGGGGGTTGGAGTTGCAGTGCTCCACTCCATCCAGTGTTTCCATTAGACTAGATTTTGCCACTTTTGCTTGTATTAAGTAGTAACTTACCCTGAGTACTCTGAAGTTAGGTGCTATTCTAGTCAGGGGAGCAGACTTTGGCCCATTGACACTGGATAGAATTCTGTCACATATCAGAACACTACATGTCACTTCCACTATGTGGCTATCAGAGCTTTATTATATCTTGTGTCTCACTGTACAGTTGTGCAAATTTTACTCCTGTTGGGTAGTATTTACTCTAAGAAGTAGACCTATTAACTTCAGTGGGACTACTCATCTGAGCAAGTGCTCACCAGTGTACAGTTTACATGATCTGGCCCATCTTTATTAATTACAAAGAGATGATATTTCACGGGTAATTCCTAGAACTCTGGAAAAATGTTTAGTTCAAACTTGAATGAATTAATATCAAAATAAGCCTTCATTCTAGGTGGGTCTAAGTCAGGGATTCTCAAATTGGGGGTCAGGACCCCTCAGGGGGTTGCAAGGTTATCACATGGGGGGTCGCGAGCTGTCAGCCTTTGCCTCTAGCATTTATAATGGTGTTAAATATATTAAAAAGTGTTTTTAATTTATAAAGGGGGTCACATTCAGAGGCTTGCTATGTGAAAGGGGTCACCAGTACAAAAGTTTGAGAACCACTGGTCTAAGTACACAAATCAACAATGGCTTACTGACATTTTGTTTTTGTATCCACAAGCTTGTAGACAAAACTTAGATACAGATTTATTTGCATTATGAATGTGGAGCTGAAATCCACCCCTCTCAGCACACAATGAAGATGGAGGCATATTACACAGCATCTCCCTCCTGCCTTTCATTAACCATGTATCTTAGAACAAAGACTACAAATCCTATGTATCAGTTGTGTACTGGAGCTGCACAAATTCCCTTCCCCTGGTTTGGCACCAAATGTGCCTTTGCATCACAGTCTATAAGGAAATCTTTTCTGTGATACACGGGGGGTGTGGAGGCACTCTTGCACTATCAGTGGATTTCCTCCACTCCTGTGCAATCCCACAGTCTTAAATGCTTGTCAAGGACATTTTTACTTCTCTCTTCACCTGGGTGGATTTCGCCTTGGCTGAAAATGTGCAGATGACTGTTATGTCATGCATTTCAAGTTCGCTCTGGGTTTGCTGAAAAAGAACACAAAGCATTTTCTTCTCTGGCTCTGATTAGCTGATACTTTTTTGTCTCACTTCCAGTGAAGTAGGTGAAAGAACAAACTGCATTAAGTCCATGTGAACCTGAACCTTGCCTCTGGGTTCAAACTAAGACATGAATCTGGGAAAATTAAGTTAGAGAGAAACCTTTTAGAAATTTCAAGGCCTGCACACCCACTATAAGTAGATTCCATCCAAAAAAATGTTTCAAACCCAATTTAACCCAAATTTAAGAGTTTGTGAAGCTCTCTTTGTAAGAAATTTCACAATTCTATACTGAGGCTCGACTTTGAGAGTGTTTGTGATGGGTGTGCTTTACAATTGTCTATCACCAACTCAACAGGGGTAGTTAAGGTGCATTTTTCTGACAATGAAAAAAGTAGACCTGATACTGATCCACTGGTTAATATCTCCAATGTGGAGGGAAACACAACCCATCCTAGTGCAGAAGACTGCTAAAAGTGCTAAAAAGTACTTTGGCTTGTCTGAGAATCAGAAAGGAAGAGGAAAAATCAACAAGCAGTTTGAAATGGGAACGGACTGATTTATTTTCTAACTCACATCAGTTTTACACAAGTGTAACTTCCTTGATATCTGTGGGGTTACTCCACATTTACACTGTTGAGAGATGAGAATTAGGCCTTTTATGAGGCTATCAACAGAATGATATAGTAGGTAAAGAAAAGAAAAATCTAGGACGGAGAGGCCCAACAAAGGAGCAAGATAACTGAAAATAATGGGTATATTTTAAGCTGCACTGAGCTCTGTAACCTTTACGTTCACCTGATCTGGGGTCTCCAGGAGCCAATTGCTCTAAGTTAAACCAGCTAGAGTGAAATAAGTTCTGGCCCTGTTTCCATCTCCCGTCAGGCAGTGGGGATGCGGGAGCGGGTGACATAAAAACATCTCTGTATCACACAATGATTCTCTTCAGTCAGAGGAATCCCTGGGTGCCCCTTAAAGTCATCTTTATAGCTGCTTTGCACTTCCTCAGAAACATAAAGCAGCCAGAACACAGTCCAAAGTTATGGCCCAATAAATTAAATTTGAAGAAGAAGAGCTAGTTAGAAAACTGAGACATGGGAGGAATATGAAAATGTTTTCTAATGAAAAGAAGTTCAATATTTTTTTTTCATGTAAAGCCGGAGGTGTTGAGAACCACTGAACCAAACTGTAAACTCTGTATGTGATGGAAACCACTTCACACAGGGAGAGCTCCTGCACCCCCAGCACTCCTAATTCCAGCACATTTGTGTAAAGCTTTCCAAGCAGCGGTAACACAGAGACACTGAGCTAGGCCTTCTCTCCACTGTTTATACATTGTCAATATAGTTCTTCTATGAAGCGATGTCATGGACATCTGAGGCCATTAAAATCACTCAGCACTATGGAAGGATTTTCCCAAAGGTCTCCTTCATTTTCTCAAGGGAATTGGGAGGTGGTTCCTGTAAAAATGCTGAGGGCTATTTAGTATAGTTATACTGATGGTTTGAGTGTGTGGCCGTTACTCCTGAGGCAACCTCAAAATAGTTCTGAGATTTGTGATAGATAAGTTCACCTTATCAACTGAACTTCTGTATGCTTAATAGAATCTCTTTCATAAAGAAATTAGTGTTGCTGTCTTCAGCCGGCAGGAGGAGGGAGCATTTTTGCCCTTTTGACAGCAAAGGTAGACATTTTAAAAAAAAATCAAATATAATCAGTAAATTTGAATGTTTAAAAAGTTTGGGCTTGGTTTGAGTTTTGGCAAAAGTTCACATTGATTCTCGCTTTTTCCGAATTAGTTTGCCCATCTCTACTCTGTAAATGTTCCATGAAGAAATGTCTTTGGTATCTGTTAGCACCATGCTATGAATTCTCTGCTAAATCCTGAAGTTCATATTCATCTCAAATTGCACCTAATTTTAAGACTTCTTTATAACTTATCTTGGAAATGATAAAGAATTGTTACTAGTAGAGCTACTAAATGACAAATTATTGTATTGAACCCCCAAACCAAGTGAATTTTCCTGTTTTAATATTTTGATACAAATTTGGGTTCAGTTTGCCAAGACTGACAAAACAACTGGCAAATCTTAGCCACGTTTTGAGCAAATTGGGAGTAAATTCTGGTTTGGGATTAAAGACATGTAGAATGCAGTGATTTCACTTAAAAAAAGGCTGCTGCCGGATTTAAAATCAGACTGAAAAAAGTTGTTGCTTTGTTATTATTTTTATTTACCATGGTGCTTCATTTCACCTTGCCCAAAGCAGAAAACATGTCTCCACAGACCCTCTCCAGAGAGGATCTGTCTGAAAAATCTTTACAAACTAAAGATATCATATATTCTTTACAAATCAGTAATTACATGAAACAATTAGAAAAAAGCTTTTCCCCGGAAATTATCAGCACAGCCTGCTTCCTTCTAAAGCTCTCTCCAGCTGTGAACTCTCCTTATTTCCCAGCATGTCTTGCACCCACCTAGGATTAATGTCACACTTTCCTAGGGACTATTTTACAGCCTGCCTTGATCTCCTGGCCTATGTGGGAGAGACCGGCTGGAGCCACTGAAGGGAGAGGGGAGTTCCACTACTCATGGAATTCAAGACTCAGGCCCAAAAGCTGGCACTAGCACTATAGGCTTTTTCTAACTCTACACAGCTTCCCTGAGACCATTTCCCCCACTCAATGATTTTGTCTCTTGGTTCCTCTAGCTATTTTTAGAGGCAAACCTGCAGCAGGAGTAGTGTTGTCCTGGGAAACATTCCCCACACCAGACTTGTTGCTAACCTGGGGGTCATGGCTAGGTTTTACTTTGAGTCTGATTGAAACTGAAAACCCACAGAGAAACTCAGGGAGTGAAGGAATCACAGGACCACCCTCCCCCCAGAAAGATTGCCCTGAACCCATGGTGAACAGAAACAAGCAGGATTTGACCACCACTTACTTGATGGCTTTTTATCTGTATTAAGTTTGCATATGCTTGAACCCTTTCAAACCTACATTGTTTTCCCCACTGTTTGACCATAAATCATTCTGTCCCACACCTGGAAATGCAGCTGACAGATCCTGTGGCTAACATTAATAATGAAATCATGTGTCTTTTGAAGTTAATTATCTTAGCCACTCTTAAAATTCCAATGAAATTCCTGCCTCCTGAAGAAAGATTTTTTTTTTTGGCCACTTCTGTTTATAGAAAAACTTGCTGGGGAAAGAGTGGGGGGTCACAAGGGTTATAGTTGAGAAAAGAAAAAGACTGTAGCTTCAGATGAAGTTTGCACATATGCATGCTGAGAGGCAATGTGAAATGTCTCTTCATAACAGAGCTGACCATCTGTTGCTCCATGAACAGTTATAACATGGAAATAAGGTTTGTTTTTCTTTCTCCGAAACAGTCACAAGGCACCATGATTTTCCGCTGATAAAGCTCCTGTAATTTTATTTGCTATTTTTTCTTTTATATTTGTGAAAATGTGTGGGGAAAAGCACTTCCTATACAGCAGTTCAGAGAACAGATGAGATCCCAGGGGGCTTAGCATCTTAGGGTGGGCAGATTAAAAGAAGGAAGGTTGCTTTGATGAAAGAATTTGAGGGAGCTGAATGAGTAATGACACCTAGCACTTACAGCAAGCAGTCTTTTTTCCCCCATACACTTTTTGACCATGCATAAACATGTTCTGACTTGTCATCAAGATAAAGAGCTTCAAGCTGTATTAATGATCAAAGTGAAATGAGAACTATAGCAACAAAAACTTGCATTGTGCCACTCTTTCCTTGAAGTCATAGCAAACCAGACAGGTGATGAATGAAGGACAAGAACAGAGAAGATGGAAGATCATGAACAGAAGGAAACTAGATATAGGATGGTGGTGGGGAGAAAAACAGGGTTCAGTGTCAGTGAAAGAGCAGAAGGATTGAACTGGGAGGATAGTTATATGTAGCACAGTTGAAACACAATAGTGAAAATCTATCTTAATTTGGAGCTTCTAGCCACTTAAAATGGTATGAAGAATAAGGAGCCAAATATTGGATTAAAGGAGCAATAACTGAAGAAGAAATGATGACAAAATGGGCAATTCTAGTAGCTGAGAATGGAAACTCTACTGCAATGACATAAAAGGATAATAGGCAAGCAGGAAACTGAGAAATAAGAGGGGGGAAGATTTCATTAAATGAAATATTTTGTCATTGAATTCCGTCAAGGGACAGATCAAAATGAGCTTGATTCTCTCCTTTCTTACACCAGTTTCACACTGGTGTGACTTCAGTGGGTTACTCTTGATTTACACAGATGTCTGAAAGATAAAAGTCAGGTCCAACATAAATAATACATTTCATTTTTTTTTACCCTCTTATTTTCCCAACCAATGTGCTTTGAGGGTTTGCATGAGACAAAGCGAGAAATAAAGATTATTGATGTTAGGCTTCTATTCAAAGAAACAGGAAACAATAGTTTGGAGCTATTTCTACCTCTAATTGCTTTGGAACCACTTCTGTGTTTTGCTTATTGTGATGTTATCCTTTTTCCATTTGAATTTCATGTGAATTGACCCATTTTCCGTATAATTTCTCATTCTCTCAATCTCTTTCTTTTTTCCATCTTCAATCTTTCCTATGCATCCCTCCCCAGCTTCTCTTCTCTCTTGCCTTATGAAACTCTGCTAGCTTGTGCTGATTTGTTAAACAGAGCCTTGGAAGCGACATACATCTTTAACCTTATTTTCTATTCCTAATGTGTAATTTTAACAATTAACCTTTTTGTGCGATGAAAGGAAAGTAATGCAGCAAAAGTGGCATTAAGACAAAGGCTCTGCTGTTATTAAAATAGCTATAATGATAAATTAGTTTCTCTGCAGATAATTGCTTTAGTGTTCTGGGCCTTCTTTTCCTGAAGAATGAGCCCTCCTTTCCCCCCCCCACCAAATACAATGGAAATCTTTTCATTAACTCTTTTGTGAAATAGCCATGCGAGAGGCACAGCTTTCATGCTCTCAAGTAATGAGGCACATACGATTATTTCTGAAACTAATAATTTGAGTCTGAATTTATTGTGTGAACTCAGTTCAGCTGCATAGTGTGCCAGTGCGAGAAGTACAAACAATGGCTTTGTAATAATTTCTTACATTGGTATGCAAAATAAAAATGCCAAGTCTTGTTATGCTAAGGTAAGATTGTAATTCTGTAGTAAACCAGTGTTTTAAAGGTCTTTATAATGCCCAGATTGTGGAGCTGAAATGCAAGTTGGAACACATGCTGCTAGTGGAGTTGGAGGACACAAGTTATGGGACCAATGTATTGTATCTTGGCCAGGCATGCAGAATAATAAGAGGAATTATTATCAGAATAATAAGGTGGATTTGATATTTCTCCCTCCAAGTCTACAAGGGCCATGTCTTTGAAGATAGAGCCTTAAACAAACAAACATGTTGTGCATTATTGCACATTTGCCAGGAGTGCAAGTGATCAAAAACCATTACAAGAACAAAGGCTTTTTTAGGTTTTGAGGAAACAAAATGCTGGTGTTGAGCATCCAAGGTGAACAGTATCATTAAAACAGAACATAATTGCAGGAAGAGCAATGATGGGAGAAAGAACAGCCATGCTGCATGGGAAGCAGTAATACAGTGGACTCTCTAACTGCTCTAGCACCTCCTAGTGGCCCATCTGGGGATTAGCTCATCACAGGGTCTGATGCGCCTTCCTTCAGCCCGTCATCCCATTCAATTAGTGGGTGAGGTAACTCATGCTCCCAGAGCTGCAGGGCTTTGCTCTTTGTGGCTTAGCCCTCTGACCAAATCACACTGAAGTTCCCCAACAGCTGGGGCATTATGAAAGTTTCCTTTCTGAACTGCCTCTGGTATTCCACTCACACAGTGGCTTGTAGGGAAACCTGGGCCCACCCTCTACACCAGGTTCCAGTCCAGGGATCCTTGATCCAGCAGTTTGTCTTTATTCTCCCAGCCCTTCATGCTCCTTTTCCTACACTGCTTATCGCAATCTCCTATTCTCCCTCATGTTGTCCTTGCATCAAAATGTGTGACTGCAGGCCTCTGTTTCAGCTCTTTGACTTTATAGCAGCCTTTGCTGTCTCTGCTCAGGTGAACTTCATCCTTAATTAAGCTTCTTCGCATTCTAGCTCTCCTCCAGGTGCAGCCAATGGCTAATTGGCTTTTCTTGCCTATATTAATCACTCTGGGGCTAATGTGGAGTGAATTTCCCATGGCAAAGCCTATGGAGAAATTCTGGTTAACCCAACCAGATTTTCTTCCTGGTGCTCTGTGGGAGTGCACTGTGAAGGAGAAGATCTGTTTTTTAAAAGGAAGCAGTATATGCTCTTCTCTATACAAGCTTATGGCTAGTCTACACTACCACATTACATCGGCGGAGCTGCACCAATGCATCTGCATTGTTGTAGCACATCTGGTGAAGACATGTTATACTGATCGGTGAGCGCTATCCCATCAGTATAATTACTCCATCTCAATGAGAGGTGGAAGCTGTCAGCCGGAGACCGTATCGTGCCAACTTAGCGCTGGTGTAGACAATGCTTAGGTTGACATAACTTGTGTCGTTCAAGGGGGGCGGCTTTTTCACACTCCTGAGCAATGTAATTTACATGGACTGAAGCAGTAGTGTAGACAAGCCCTTAGATCTTCTGGCTGGAGGATGTGACAACATGGGCCTGCCCTCACTCTGGGCCTCTCCCTTTCTTTGGTGAATGCTACCACTGTTCATGATGTCCCTGTTTCTTACCCTGCTTGGAAAAGTAGTGGAGGTGGAGGGACAAATAAGATGGAAGGCTCCTTTCACCCTATCCCTGCCTCTCTTGTACACCTCCTCAGGGGCAATTGCATTGTGGCCCTATACTAAAATGAGTGTTTATCCATTCCTATTTATATAAGATTACTAAACTGTTTTGGGGGGATAACAAGAGGGGAGAAGAATCTAAAATAATTATGTACATATCTCTCTATGACAAACACAATGGAAGGTGTTATATACCTGCAGTTCCTTACTGTCACAATTATTTTCATGAAAATGGAATCCAGAACCTTGTCATCAGGCTTTACACTTTTGACTTTGCATTGACAGCAGCTACCATCTGCCCAGATTTATCAGGGCTTTGGCAGTATCAGTAAAGTAAAATTTTCCATACATCCCCTATGTAGATAACTGTCACCTTTCGTTGTTTAAAAGTGATCAAGAAAAGTGTCAGTATGTTGAAGACACTTGAGACTGAAGCCCTGTATTTACCATTGGAACATATGCAGCATGAGCACTGGGATCAAGTGATGGAGATTTTAGGTAAGCCAGTCTAGTGGTTAATTACCCTCACTGTTAAAATGTATGCCTTATTTCTAGCCTGACTATGTCAAGTTTTGACATAGGATATCTCCACATTGCAATTAAAAAACCACAGCTGGCCCAGCTCAACTGACTCAGGCTTGTGGGGCTTGGGCTAAGTGGCTATTTAATTGTGGTATAGTCATTCAGGCTCAGGCTAGATCCCAAGCCCTGGGACCCCACAAAGAGAGAGGTTCCCAGGGCTCAGGCTCCAGCCTTAAGCCTGAACATCTACACTGCCATTAAACAGCACCTTAGCCTGAACTCTGATTCAGCTGAGCTGGGCCAGCCGTGGGTATCTAATTATAGACATACTGATAGTGCCTCAGTGCTGAAGGGGAAGGAAATTTAAACTTAGTGTCAGAGTAGCTGAGTTTATTTGATGATTCAGTCCTGGTCTCTCATCCACTTTTGATGCATTGTTTTGGATAAAAAACACTTGTTTCTCAAATAGTTTGTCAAATAGTGGACTAGCTAAAGCTCAATACAAGAAAAATATGTAGTTTAAACTCTGAAGACTCTACAAAGACTACAACAGAACTTGGTAGGTTTGCTTGGATGTTTGGTTGCTATAGAACCCAGTTCACTACGACAGCCTACTTTCCCCATGACGGCTCATACATCTAACTGAAACTGTTTCTCAAGTCCTGGGAAAACTCCATTCAACTTAAATCACACTTGGGGCTAGCACCTAGTCCGTCCCACACCCGAAATATACATTACTTTAACATGGGTGTTTTGTAACAATACGGAGTTTGGATGCACACCATACTGGATGTGTGCTTGGTTGAAACAATGTTTAGCTTGGTGCACATCACTAAGTATCATCATGCCTGGATGACAGCTATCATGTTCACTGATATGCTGCTAAACATGCCTTAGCTGTCAATGATACACCAGCACAAATTTTGTAGTGTACACCAGTTTATTGAAAAACACTTGTATGGCCAGAATCTATCATGGTCACCAGTGTAAGGACATGATAGAGAACCAGGTCAAGGCCCACCTCTTTCAGAGAAGTTTCACTATGCATGTGACCATAGAAGGAAGATTTTTACAATGAGGCAATACAATATTTTTAAGTATATACTAGGCATGTAGAGCCTGACCCCAAGCACACTGAAATCAATGGAAAAACTATTGACTTCAGCAGGCTTTGGATGAGCCCGTTACTCAGTAAGGGCTTGCTCATGCTCCCATAGAAACCAGTGTCATAACTTCCATTAACTTTAATGGTTCAGGAGCATGCCTTAACTTTAGTAGCCTTCTGTTCATTACAGTATCCATGCCAGGTCATAGCATTTGTAGTTTGTTCTGTATTAATACCATAAATTTTCTGGTTTGAGGCTGCAGGGATAAGCTAAAAAGCTCTGGAAACATTTTGCATCTGTGAATTATTTGTGAAGACTATGATTAAATTCAAAATACGTTTTAGGCACACAAAGAGGTTGAAAATTGGAGAATGACTGAATAATGAAAAAGATGTATCATAGCCAGATTTAAAGTCATTTAGAGGAAAAAAAGATTTTGATACAGATTTGAAATGAACTGTGAAGTGTCAAAGTAGAGCGTGTTAGGTTTAGGTGTGAAAATGGGGCATTAGGAGTTCAAAAGGAAGCAAATTCTTTTGATCTGAGAATGTTACTGGATTACCCTTGTCTCCACAAAAGGCTTCATTTGGAAGGGATTACGAAATGTTAATGAGTTCTGATTTTCTTTGTTGTGTTATTTTCATCTTCTTTTTCAACTGGTTAAAGACTTTCTTTAAATAATTAAGTTTCTGACCCGTCACAGCAATTCAGTGACTGCGAATCATGTTGAGACAAAACTAACTTTGCAGATAGACTTGAACGTTACTGCAGCACAGTTTGCAAAACAAGTCGGGGTACCTGTTCAGCCTCAGAAATGCAGAATTTGCATTCCAATTCATTTTTAGCATTAATGAGAGTTTCAAGGCTAATATTAACATTTCAGGGCCAATATTAAAACAATATTCTCTAATATTTATTAAAGTTTAAGCAAGATATGTGGCAACCTATTTAATAGCTCCACCCTGCTTATTTGCATGAAATTAAACTTTATTTAACAATATCAAGGGCCCTGATCCAATAAGCATACACATATGTGCTTAACACACATGCATAATACCACTGAACTTAACTCCAAGTCACTCCCAGGGTGACTCCCAGACATGAAGATAGGTGTGTGACAAAGTGCTTGCTAAATTAGAGCTATGGTTTGTAGGTTTGTTAGTTGTTGGGGTTTTTGTTGTTTTGTTTTTTTTAATCTGCATAAATTTAATCAGTTTGACTGTATTGCTCCCTCAATGAGTGGACCTTTGTTTTGTTGACATCTCTGGGAACATTGAAAAAGAAAAAGCCATATCAAAGGCCATTGAATAAATATATTGTGTGACTTCCCTCTATAGTATGTAATAAGGCCTCTGAATATTTTTGGTGTATTTAGTTTCTCCAAAATTTAAGCTTCTTTAAAAGCCAGACTGTTTCTAGCCATTTTAGTAATGAATCTAACCTTCTGAATGTAAACCAGTGCAGTGCTAGCTTCCTAAATGTCTAACAGATTGAAAATCTGAGAGGTTCAAAGTGATGATTCATCTCCAAAGTGTGTTGACTCTGATCCCTAATGGTGACAACTTAGATGTCAACATTTCTTAACTAGTTTCTTGTTAATCATTTTAGAAGAAACATCCATTAGTATGTGTTTATAAGCATAGCTGAAGCAATCTGAAATTATGTTCCACAGAAATAAACTTGTCAACTTTAAAGAAGCAAATGTCTTTAAGTGCTGACAAATAATAAGACAGTCTGTGTCTCAAAGAGCTTTTAGTATTGGGACTAATTCTGAATAGCACAGTCATTCTCTGTTATGACTGTCAAGCCCACTGTCTCTTTGTTGGACAGCTATTGATATAAAACTCTGAATAATCCTGGATCTAGCCAAAATAGTACTTCCTATGTCCTTTCCTGTTATAAATGTTATTGCCAATCTGGTAACTATGCTGGTAGAAGGAGGCACAATAGCCAGTGCAGTGACTTATAAAAAACTGGTAAAATTGTGAGAAATGCACTTCCTTGCTAAGCTTGGATTGAGGAAAAGAAAATATAGGCAAATAATAATGGAGTGGGTGCATCTCTCACAGGCTGCTGAGTTTTTGTCACCAGCAATTCAAAAAATCAGTGACAGACAAAAGAAAAACAGATGAACAAGCAAACATCAGTACATGATAATGAGTCAGAATGTGTGGCACTTTAGAAGAGCAGATGTGGCCATTTTACAAAGGCATAAGCTTTTGTCCATTTAGAAGCAAATCTTTCACTGTTTTCCCTAGGTTCCGCCTGAGGAATGCCACACTGTCCATGGTCCTGAAAGAAGAAATAGTGGCGTAACTGGCAAGCATATTGTAATCCTTACAATAACAGAGCACATCCTAACTGTCCCGAAATGTATAGAGCAGTCTGAATTTCAGCCACATTTAGAGGGAGAGACAACAAAGCAAGACCACCATCACCTCAACAGCTGGAACAGCAGCAGCTGATACCAGCTTGAGCAAAAGGCAAGAGGGATTATTGAGGAGAAGTGGAGATCAATGCAGGGGTAAAGGAGGCATAATGAAGTGGGAGTGACTGGAATATTGGGGAACACGTGGAGACCAAAAATAAGTCTCATTCTGTCCCTTATTTCTTCTTTATTTTGAGTCTCATGGGAGCTTGAGAGGTCTGACCATCGTAAGTCTATACATCAGGGAACATCAAATATAACTTTTGATAGGAGGGAAACATCAGGTTAGTAACTGAACAATGTTCAGAATATGTTGGATTTCACCAGAATTATTTCATTCATAATGAAGATTTCTCTATCCCCTGAGACCTCAAGCTCATGTTCCAAAATACTATGTAGAGGCAGGGACGGTGCTTTGGCAGCAATTCAGTGGTGGGTCCCTTAGTCCCTAACTGCTGCTGAAGAATGAAGTGGTGAGGTGGAGCTGCCACTGAAGTGCTGCCGATCACAGCTTTTTTTTTTCCCACCACTTGGGGCAGCAAAAAACCTGGAGCTGGCCCTCTGTAGAGGGGGTACAATATTGCAATCTAGAGAGAGAGGGATGTCTAATAATAAATTAGCTAATATAATTTCTACTAGGTAAAACCATCTGTGCACACTTCCATAGTCTTAACAAGTCTTTTGAATAGCAAAGACATTTTCAGTCGGAGAATACTGTGTCAGCATCACTGGGATATCACACTGTTTGCATTGTTGGAAAAATGTGTCCAGCAGAAAGTGATTCTCAACATAGAATAAGGGTCAGTTATATCTTTCTAGACCACAATAGCATAAATGCTGGCTGTTGGATAGGATCCTGTCTCATATGGCAACTTGTGGACAGTCTGGTTAAGCTGTCTATGGCTATAAAATATTGAATTATTCTAATGTTAGCGCTAAAAGGATAGGTTACATTTGTTTGCATGAACTTGCAAGTGAAAATTTAGTACCAGTGAATTAATTTTCTTGCTTGAAGCTGGTTTTCACCGATTAAAAAAAGATAGTAAAAATTTGTCCTGCAGCCAGGGGACAATCTGAAATGCGTATTATATAACAGATGTCATAACTATTGCATGGAACTTTTACTGAACTGATAATGGAAGTTGTTTCCTTTAAAACTATTATTAATGGCTTATAACTGTGACTGAATTTAACACTTTCTCTTTATGACAGTGACTAGTCTAATACTAGTGAGTGGGTTTGCATATGTTTTCAGCAATGCATTGACACACTAGTTGCATCCAGTGTTTGTGCTTAAATGTCAGGTAATGTGTTCCTTAGTGAGTCATGCACATTCTGCCAGACTGACACACCACAAAGACTGAGTCTAGGATTTTCTTTGCTCATAGTGATTCAGTATGGGAGGAGGACATGGCTGGATTCTTCTCAGTACGTTTTCTTCATAAAGTGCTTTAAGTCTCTAAATTAGCAAGAATATCCCAAGAAAGCCCAACATTTGGTTTTGGAAGGACCAATACAAGTTTTCCTTTTACTGAACTTAATGAAAGTGGGCTAAATTTTGCTATCAGCTACCCCAGTGTGAATCCAAATTCACCTTTAGTTACTCTGAATTTACACTGGTGTAAATGAGAGAAGACTTTGTCCCACTATATTTGTCTTGCTTTCTAAATATACCTGTCAATTTTTTCTCTGTTTCCATAAACAAAGAATAAAATACATACTTTCAAACTAAGAGTTTTAGTTTAGGTTAAGCAAGAAAACAGAGAGAGAATAAAAGTAAATTCTCCATGAGTGAGAGGTCTGGTTTGAGGGGTGGGAGAGTATGTGTGTATATATATTGATGTGTGCATGTAAGTAATAGCATAGACCAGAAATCATTTGTAATGACAAATGGACACAGGATCAAAACCTAAGCAGGGTATTACCCCATTCTGAGTGGATCTTACTTATCTCTAACTAATACCTGAGATGGTTTGTCTCATTGTACAGTTCAGCAGCTTTTTTATAGCTTGTCATGCCGATAAAGTCTTATTGCATTGAACTGAATTGTGCGGGGGGGCGGGGGGCATCTCATTTTACTGGCTGCAGCAACACTGAGAACATAATGGCTTCTGAACAATGCACACAGGGAAAGTACTTAGAAATGTAAAGGTACAACACATAGAAAACAAAAATGTCAGTGCTTCACGTGTCACAGTTTGTTTCTTTGCTAATATAGAAGCCAAGTTAGAAAATATGGAGAGAAAGAAAGCTAAAACTATGAAACACTAGAGTACTAGCTAACAAGGGGAAGGATATGATATTCAAAATATTAAAAATGTTACTCCGGTCATCATTATTTAAAAAAATAACATCAAACAGAAATACTACTTTGTGTGAAATAAACAAATTCTTCATCTTGCCAATATCACATGCTCTCTTTTTCTGTATACCCCCTCTTTCTGCTTTGTCACTATTTTTTGTCTATAGTTTATTTTCCAAAAAATAAGAAATATTAAACTCTTGTTATAATGCTAAGGTTTCCCAGCAACCATGCTTGGTAATAGCTGAATGCTGGAAAGTGGACTGCGTAGCTGTATTTTGCAGGCTGGGTTGCATTTTTGGATAATATGTTTTATCTTTAACTTTTATTTCTAATATAAATATTACATCTGAAAAAATGTACACAGGCAAAATGTGCACAAGCGACTACTGCAGATACCTAACTAACTGATTACTCCATTCATTCTCTCCCTACTCAGCAATAAACCAATTCTCGATGTTCAGGGCCAAATTCTCTGCTTGTGTAAATGTATGAAATACCACTGAAGTCAATGTAGTAGCACACATTTACATCATCAGCAAATTTAGCCCTCAAATAGATCTATATTGTGAACCCAAGAGTCTGCTACCATATCGTTTGGTGTACCTTATCCCTCTCTACAAGAGGAAAATGAACCATTGTTGACAATAGTTTTAGTCATGGGTCTACCTGAACTGGTATTGACAATGATTTACATTTTGTCCTGTGACCACTTAAATGGTTTTCAGCTACTAGTTTGGGTGAACAATTGCTTTAAAATGCCATCAGCAGTGTTTCAGTTTTCTAATGGACATGACATGGGCTTTTAGATGTCTTACCAGATAAGCACGAATCTGGTACTGTCGGTCAATGTGCTCAATATTTGTGTCAGACATAGGCATCATTGCTAAGCAATACTTGTTTCTTGTGTTGTTCTCTTTTATTTAATACTTCTTACTTCACATTTTTGTTCTTTCATCTCTGAAAGCACAGCTCATTATCTGCTGTTTTTTTCAGACCTTGGTGTGTAGAACATCATCATTCAAAGGATGTCTGTTAGAGTCAGTCAAAAACACTTTGCTAGCCAGGGACATCTGTGTTTTCTTTATTGCTGGTGCTTTTCTCAATTCTTTTTAGGGGCTGAATGGTGCTTTTTAAATGTTCCTGACAATTTTATACTGACAAACTCAGATAATAGAAATCCTCATCATTATGTTTATTTATTTCTTTGAGGAACTGCATTAATCAAGCCAAAAATTAGAGAGTCAGTACGTTCTAAAAACCTAAAAACTCTTCCATGAACTATGTGGATTTCTTATATTCAGCTATCTCCATTTCACACATGAGCAAAAAGAGGAGTGTTTTCTGGCACACAAATATTCAGTCTCTCTCTCTCTCGTTACTTTATGCATATAAATAGATCATCATCCTGAAACATCAGTGAAACAAAGAATAATACTAAACATGCAAAAATGTTTTTGTTTAAATGTTTCATTTTATGTTAGTGACTTTAAATAGAGATAGATAGATATAGATATCAATTATGGTTGGATACCATTGTAATGAAAGCAGATACTGTTGAATTATGTAACCAATCAACCAATTGTCTGAAAGAACATTTCACAGTTGTTCAGTGTAAACCTATTGTTACCCACTTTTCAGCACGTTACCAGTTTCTCTCTGTGCCTGGCCCACAGTGGATGTAATTATGTTGCAGCTCCATCTAAGAGGTCTAATCATTTGTCTCAAAAGACTCATGATATTTGCTCAGGAGCCCCCAGTTCAAGCCAAGGTGATTGCCAAGAGGGTGGTTCTTACAATTACAGTGTAACTCTTAAGTTTTAACTTCCCTTGCATGCAGCAGCTCTAGGGACAAGTCACAAAATATATTTAAAAAAATCTCACACACAGGTCTGTTAAATAGCCTACCAACAATCTACAAATGTCTAATAGTAAAGGTACATTATACCCTATCTACAAAAACATTGCATATTGCTATGAGATAACGTATGGATAGTCACTGGAAATATATCAAGGTTCTTCTCTGTATTACAGAGCAAAGTAGCTGGCACAGATAGATTTATATTGTGAACCCAAGATTCTGCTACTGTTTCATTTGGTGTACCTTTCACCCTCTCTACAAGAGGAAAATGAACCATTGTTGACTATGGTTGGAAAGCTGCAGTGATCTAGGGAGGTTCCATCCAACACACAGACACATATGTATCCTTGCAAGGGAGGCAGATGGAAAGGAGACAAGAAATGAATCCAGCATTAACTTCCACAAGAACATTCTTAAGGGTTTGGAGAAGGATGCTTCTCTGCAGAGTATCCATCTCCCACCTCTGCCCATGTCCAGCCATATACCCCCAAATCCAGTGAGCACCATCCCCCCCCACAGGTCACACAAGCAGGCTCCTGAGGGATTTTGGGGAAGAGGAGGAAGATACCATTTGGATTTCTCTTTCCTCTGTTAGATGTGTCTAGCATCTACTCTGTGCAAATATGCATGAGGCTCTCTGGTTTGGGGGTTTGTTTGTCTATTTGTTTGCTTATTTTGGAGTTGGGTGGGGTGTATTTTTTTTAATCCATGCCATGGCTTTGTCCTCATGCTATCATGCTCAAGTTATCGATTTCCCTTAGCGGTCTCCTATTCGCAATTTAGCAAAAGTTTTCTGAAGATCCAAGTAAATTGTGTTTGCTAGATCATATCTTTTTTTTAGTTTACTATGCGCTCTCCCCCCAGAAAAGGACTCAGGCAGTTTATGGAACATGAAGTCATGGTATTGTTTACCTCATCAGATTATATTAGTTCAGCTCTTTGTTGCATTACATTAGCCTTTATTAGGTATTTAGTCAGTTTCACAAGCGTAAACGTGAGTCTCACTCACCAACAGCTCCTGGGATTTCCCTTGGCTGCTCTTTTAAGAATATAATCATAATTGAGGCATCTTTCTATTCTTTGGGAATGGTTACTGGTTTGCAAAAGTCTATGGTACATCCCTGTTCTTAATCGGCTATTTCAGACTTTTGCTGGATGAGTATCATTTGCTCTGTGTTTTCAAGTTACTCAATAACTCCCTCTGAAGAGACTTCATTTTTTGTTTAGAGCACATGCTGAATTTGGCAAGGAAGTAAGCACCACCACACTTTTGTAAAGTTCAGCTAATGCTATCACATTATAGGCTGCAGGAATGCTGCTTATAAAAAAGTCAGAGGATTACAGGTAAGACTGTAAGTCTGAAAATATAAGTAGGCAGAAATATGACAATTAACTACACACACTGCCAGTGAGCCCACTTGGCCCTTCATTTTGCCTTCCTATAAAATTGCTTTACAGGAATAAAAAAGGTTTCCAGGTGAGAATATGCTGGAGCATTTGATAATCATTTTAGCCCTTGCACAAAAGATTGGTGGCATAAAAGAACTTCATCATTTAATGCCATTGCACAGTTCATGGTAAGATAGACAACCTAATAACTTGACAGATTTCTGTTAAACTTCAGATGCAATATAAACCTATTAGTAGCAAGGGAACGCTGGTATTTGTTGAGGTGGCAGCTTGTCCAACTGGAAAACTGCATCAAAGCAGTTCAGCATTTGTGTATTCTCTATTATAATGAACCTAACCCTGAGCATCTATGCAGTGAAGTTGTAGCCACATCCCAGGATATTAGAGAGACAAGGTGGGTGAGGTAATATCTTTTATTGAACAAACTTCTGTTGGTGACAGAGCTTGCTATTAATGAATGTACATAACACAGAACATCCTTTAGTTCTCACTCTTTATCTTCTGTGGAGGAGAGGATCCAGGTTGCAACAGATCCACTGACCATCTGGATGTTTTCTCATAGCTTCTGCTCCTCTTACACTTTCTAGCACAGGCAGAGTGAGTGGCTCTTGTGCATTCATCTCCCTCTGAGGGTGAGTGCGTGTGGTCACCTTTGGTAGTGTTTGGATGCTACCGAGACCAGCAAAAAGCTATACATGGTGCAGCACAAGTTATGATGCTTTAGAAGAGGAATATGCCACTCAGTATGGCCTGATTTCTGACCTTTGTACTCCTCCATCCCCCACTGGAGGATATACCTTGATGACACAAAAAGTTACACAAGGGGAAGGGTACATGCTACCACACTTTCAGAAAAATTACAACATGTAGTTTTGTGCAGAGAGCTGGTGTGCAGGGGTCACAGAACAGCCCAGAGTCAGGGCAAATATCTTCTCAACATAAGAACAAAGAGAAAGGGGCCTTTATCAGCTTGTTTTATTTCTTTTTGGTTTTTGGAAGCAAATTCTGATCCCAGCTAGATCCAGAAGATGGATATGCAACCATAGCACCAATCTATGCACTATTGAATATTGCTTTATGATGACAGTGTTCTTTCCTGCACCTATTACCTCCTAGTCGTTGTTAATTCAGAACAAAAGGAAGGTGACCTGACATACTGAGATGGTGCTTTTGCAAAAGAATATCAGAAGATAAAACATAGTTCACTAAAGCCCAGTCACCATGCAGTGAATCCATAGATAATAATGAACAATGTCCTTAAGAATGCTACATTGGAGGATTTTTTAATAGAGATTTACTAACGGGAGGCTAATCATTTTTATTTTTATGTCACATATGCTGCTATGCTGTGGCTACAAAGATTGGCATTTTCCAATAAATGCATTGAAAAACACTGTTAAGTAACAAGAATTACATTCCCAATAAAAAATGTCTAAAACCTTTGAAAGACTGAAGGTAAAATTCTGGAAGGAAGAACAAAGCAGAAAACAAAAGCCAGCTTTAATCTTCGTTGTCATCTGATAAGTTGACTGAAATGTGTGGCAGGCTGGAGACTTCCACAAATGAATTTCTCAGTATATTACACCACCAGTTCCCTTTGTATACAAGCAGCCATTTACCTGCTAATGCTTAGCAGTTAGAACAGCTCAGTTTAGGCAGTCCTTTATCTTTCCTTCATTACTGCAGGTTTTTAAAAAAAACAGTGGCATCGAAAGGGACGCTTTAAGAAGAGATTTTCACACTGGGAAAAATTAATAAAGGGAATATTTCTACAAATATTGTAGCAATCAACGTAGCTTACAATCCTCTGTATAACTCACTGTATTAATTCTTCTGGTATTAGTGGTTTTGTGATTTCAATAAAGCCTTCCTTGCTCAAAAATCAAATCACTTCTTCAAGCTGGTTGTGTAAGGAGGTTGCAATTCTGTGTTTAGGATATTACAAACTGCTATCATGGGGGCAACTGCAATGGCACCAATTCACATTAGAGGAAGATGAGCTGTGAGGGTGAAACTTGTCTGAATGTGCACATCTTACATAACACTTAAAGGAGTAAGATTTTTCATTTTTAAACACAATGTGTTACATTCTTCCCAAGGTGAAAACACTTGGGGCCAGATCCTCAGCTGGTTGTGCATCAGCATAGCGCCATTGAAGTCAGTGAAGCTACAAATTTTTACTAGCTGAAGAACTGGGCCTTTATTTCTTCTCCTTTGTTTTGAGCTTTTTGTTCTCACTATAGGTTGGCTTTGGCTCCCAAGCCAAGATATATCTTCATTTCTGCTACATGTCACATAGTGACTAAGAGTATAAGGACCAGGTTTTCCATGGTGGACCCCAGTCCTTAGACACACAGGCACAGCCACTGCAAAGGGGGAATGTACCCTATGGGAAATGGATAGCAGTATCACCACTGTGCTCTCATAAGGTATTCCCCGGGGCAGGACAGACTTAACCTCAGGTTGGGTGACAAATCATTATATCATCTGCGCTGCCCTCCTTTCTCTCCCCCTTCCCACCTTTTAAACTGAACCAAAGATACGCAATAGGTTATTTGTGACCCAATTTCAGGCAAACTAGGGGCCAGGGGCCTGCCACCCAGGGAGTGAACTGGTCCCTGAGAATGCATCAGTGATCATTACAGATTAATGACCGAGTTACATAATAATATTCAGTCATCGGGAATGAAAGTGATTGTTATTCCCACTGAACCATTAGTAATTTGAGCAAGCATGTCATTGCTCTGATGATTGTTAATAATCAGTGGGTAATAACCACACAGCCAAGGGGTGAGCTGCTTAGCCTCGTCAGGAAAGAAGATGGATGCTTTCCCTTTGCTTTAGCAGACAACTGGGAGCTATGCTTCCCTTTTGTTCAATGTGTTGTAATAAAGTAATATGGATATTGAATTTTAATGCTCAGAATCAATGTGGTTGCAAAACTCTATCATCTTATCAAGCAAACTACTAACACAAGACTTCTCTTTGGCCATCATACCTCTGAATAGCTGGTTTTGGCTCCCTGGCTGTCTTGAGGCCCAGTCAAAGTCACACGGAAATCATCAGTGGAAAGACTCCCTTTGACATTCATGAGATTTTTAAAAGGCATGTGATCATCTTTCCATTCCTTCAGTCTTCTGAGCATCACTCACTTTTTCTATTACAGATTCCACCAGCCATGTCATGAAAATATATGTCATATTGGAAAGGAATCAACATTTGAGATACTGCAAAAGTATCCAATAATTACTGATAAGCAGCCTTAGTTAATTAAAAATAGGTCATGCCTAACAAATCTAAGAGCCTTCTTTGACTTAATTACTGATTTAACCAATAAAGTTAGTGCTGGTCAGATAATACACTAAGAGTTTTGTAAAGCATTCAGTGTTACTCAATGTAGTAAAGTTATTAACCAAGCATACTCATAAATTATTACAGTGATTCTCAGCCTTTTTCATACATTTTGGGGACCCTCCTGCCATCTAGCCATAAATACAGGGAGTGTGGCTGTGAATCTTTGAAACCTAGTCATTACTCACAGGTTAAGATTTCAAAAACTAATATAAATTACACCTCATGTTAAACATAGCCTTTATTTATACCATCCCATGAATTGAATAAATTGACAAACAGGCCAAAACAGCTTAAACATGCAGGTGAGACATCTGAGGAGCAGTCAAGAATGGGGTTCTGTTTGCAAAAGTATTTAATGATAGTGAAAGTAATAATTCATTTTTAGTTGTTATCTAGATCAGTGGTTCTCAAACCTGGGCCGCCGCTTGTTCAGGGAAAGCCCTTGGCAGGCCGGACTGGTTTGTTTACCTGCTGCGTCCTCAGGTTTGGCTGATCGCGGCTCCCACTGGCCGCGGTTCACCGCTCCAGGCCAATGGGGGCTACAGGAAGTGGCATGGGCCGAGGGACATACTGGCACCCTTCCTGCAGCCCACATTGGCCTGAAGCAGTGAACCACAGCTAGTGGGAGCTGCGATCGGCCAAACCTGTGGGTGCAGCAGGTAAACAAACTGTCCTGGCCCGCCAGGGGCTTTCCCTGAACAAGAAGCAGCCCAAGTTTGAGAACAACTGATCTAGAGGTATATGGAAATGAAATGAAATTTACTGTTCATACCAATAGGGTAACAAAAATTGCTTACTTTGTTTCTAAAAATCATTAAAAATGTACTTACTATGCTAGCATTATTGTACATATTGAGGAAGTAGTGCCCCCAAACACAGGAAGGAGGTTGTTATTCATGATATCAAACTTCTTATTTCCTATGGCAACTTGAAAAGTAATGTTAAAGATTGATGTCCAAGATTGTCATCCATTCTATGGCTTCCAGTGACATGGAATGAATCAAAGCTGTCTCTCCAGAGAAGGATTTTAGAGGGCAGCAGTTCATAGTTGTTCCATGGTCTGGATGTTTTCTCCACATTCGCGTATTAGTCTGTCCTTCATTTTCCATTTGGCTAGTAGGTAACTGCAACACCAATTTGAGGTCATGATGAGGTTCACTGTGATCCATATCTTAAGTGTCATGGTGAAGTCAGCTGGTTGGTCTGAAGGATCCATGATCAGGTCTTGATTCTTGACACTGCTGTTTTCCCACAGCTTCTGTTCCTTGTCTTTTGGTGATAGTTTTGGGGTTCTGAGAGCTTTAGTTGCTAAATAGAAGGACCTAAGATGGCATTTGGGGTGAGGAGGGTTGGAGATCTTTGTCAAGTCTGGAGTCGTTATCACGTGCTTGTATTCTCATATCACTGCGAGTTTCTTTGGAGAGATGGTGGTAAGATATGCTTGAGGATGGGAAGCCAGACTGTAAGTGCTGCCTTCCGCATTCCTGTAACAATTCTCATAGTAATGTTCAATTGTATGTTGACAGGTTTCATATGTATGCTAGCTGCCCATACTGGCATGCAGTATTCAGCCACTGAGAAGATGAGGGCCAAAGTGGCTGTCTACAAAGTGTAAGTGCCTGCTACCCCACTGGTCCTGGTTAGTTTGTGGATTATATTGTTCCTAGCCTTTATCGTGGCAGTGGTATTCATTAGATGCTGGTGATCTGTGAGGCTTTGATCCTGAACTACTTCAAGGTATTTCAGGAAATCCGTGTGCCTGAGTGTGGTGTTGCAGAAGGAGATGTTCAGGTGCGACTTTGCATTACTGTAATATTGGTATAGAAGGGTATAGAAGGGAATAGCTTGCTGAGGAAGGACTGGCAGGGAAACAGGGAGGAGGTGTGGCTTTGTATATCAAAGATGTATACACTTGGACTGAGGTTGAGATGGAAATAGGAGACAGACTTGTTGAAAATCTCTGTATGAGGATAAAAGGGGTAAAAAATAAGGGTGATGGGGGACTTCAACTACAAATCCTCGTGTTAGAAAAAAAAAACACAGCAGGGCACAGATTATCCAACAAGTTCTTGGAATGTATTGGAGACAATTTTTTATTTCAGAAGGTGGAAAAAGCAACTGGCATGAGACTGTTCTAGATTTGATTTTGACAAATAGGGAAGAACTGAGAATTTGAAAGTGGAAGGCAGCTTGGGTGAAAGTGATCATGAAATGCTAGAGTTCATGATTATAAAGAATGGTAGGAAGGTTAGGGTCAGTACACTAAAGATAATGGATTTCTAGAAGGCAGACTTTAGCAAACTCAGGGAATTGGTAGGTAAGATCCCATGAGAAGCAAGTCTAAGAGGTAATGATAAAAGGGAGAGTTCAAGTGAGTTGACAGTTTTTCAAAGAAACATTATTAAGGGCACAAGAGCAAACTATCCCACTAAGTAGGAAAGATAGGAAGTATGGTAAGAGGCCATCTGGGCTTAACCAGGAGATCCTCAATGATCTGAAACTGAAAAAAAGAGTGTCCTATAAAAAGTGGAAGTATTAACAGGAGTGCTGTAAACAAGACACAAGGAGGTATTCTTCCACTCTACTCCAGGCTGATTAGGCCTCAGTTGAAGTATTGTGTCTAGTTCTGGGTGCCACATTTCAGGAAAGGTGTCGACAAATGGGAGAAAGTTCAGAGACGAGCAACAAAAATGATTAAAAGTCTAGAAAACATGATCTATGAAGAAAGATTGAGAAAATTAGGTTTGTTTAGTCTGGAGAAAAGAAGATTAAGAATGTGACATAACAGTTTTCAAGTACATAAAAAGTTGTTACAGAAAGGAGGGAGAAAAATTGTTTGTTAACCTCTGAGGCTAGGACAAGAAGCAATGGCCTTAAATTGAAGCAAGTGCAGTTTAGGTTGGACATTAGGAAAAACTTCCTAACTGTCATGGTGGTTAAGCACTGGAATAAATTGCCTAGGGAGGTTGTGGAATCTCCACCATTGGAGATTTTTAAGAGCAGATTAGATAAATACCTGTCAAGGATGGAGTAGATAATACTTAGCCCTGCCTTTGGTGCAGGGGATTAGATAACCTCTGACCTATGATTCTGTGTTGGGTGCTCTGGTGGAACATGGAGACAGCTGTTTTAGAGGATTCAGTCAGAGTTGCCATAACTCCTCCAGGTTTTTCAGATCTTCTGTGAAGATGCATCCACTTAGATGAAAGTGCTTATTTGGATGAATGTGAGATCATCCACATATCCAAATTTCCATGACTGGGTTGATGGGATGTCACTAATATAAATTTTAAAGTATGATGATACCAACTTGGTGCTGTGGAAGCCCATTGTTCAGTAGATTAGGATGAAGTCTGCTGGTCTGTTCTGTGGGATGTACACAAAATTTGAGGAAGGTGAGCATAATTGTCAGTAGGAGCAATGTCGTTCTGTAACACACGCTTTTCAATAATTTCAGACCCAAGCTGTACTGTCAAGCCATGTTGTGTGCTGAGGACAGGTCCACAGAAACTTCTGCTGTTTTGAGCCTGGCTTCAGTGTAGCTTTTATTATCTGATGGGAGGGGCTTCATTCCGATCTGAACCCAGATTGCTCTTTAGGGATGCAGTCTTGATAAATGGGTGTAAGTCTCTGGAGCAGCATCCTTTCCAAGAGCTTGTACATTAAGCATAATAATGATAATAGCCAGTAGTTTTGAGACTCATAAGCTTCTCTGTCCTGTTTCAGGATGGTAGAACTTTGCCTGTACCTGTATGTTGGGTGTTTGGCCAAGGGCATGCAAGTTGGTAAAGAAGCATCAGCAGTAGAGGCCATGCTGACCTAGATTTTTTTAAGAAATTCTGGGAAGATGCTATCTGGGCCTTGTCCATTTCTTCTTGAGTGAATGATTTTGATAGATTTGATGTTCTGGGCAGTCAGGTAGGGAGCAATGATGCTCTTTCTTCACTTTCCTTTCGCAATGACAATCTGTTTGAGCTTTGGAGATCAAGATCATTTGGATAACAATAGTGTGGGCTGTCACAAGTGGCATTTTTCTTTAGGGAGGTTTAGCACTGCCAAGTTTATGGAGAAGCCTCAGGCTTTCTTGCTTGCGTAGTAGGTGAAATCTCGACTCTGCATAGCTTTTTCCCATTGCTATTGTTGAGCAAGGTTCAGAGATTCCAGGAGGGTGGTTGAAACAACAGGGTAACCTATTGCCTTGTACTCCTTTAGGAGTGCCTCATCATCTGCCAGTCAGGAAGTGCAGGCTTTCTTGTAGCCATGGGGGAATGTTCCTTTTCATGGCCACTTTAAGAAGGTTGATGAACCTGTTGTACTTCTCTGTGTTCACGGGTATTCAGCAAACTACTCCTTCTATGGTCTCCATGTAGCCATTCCAATCAGTGTTCCTAAGGTTCATGCAGATGTAATTAGGAGGTTTTGGAGACAAACATATATGATGACAGGATGGTGTTGGCTATGCAGAAAATCATCAAGGACAGTTCATTCTGCCACTATGTGTCATGCTTTCCAGTCACAGGACATGAAGCACAAGTCCAGCAAGTTGTCTTATATTCATTTGCAGAAGAGAAGGTTCCTGGCTGCTCAGAATTGAACAGTGGGTACTTGTCTTGTTTTTTGACCCAGTCAAAAAATTGTTCACCCATGATATTGTTGTTGTAACCCCGGGATATATGATGGCTATTGAGGTCTCTGGCCCATTCTCAAGGGTGACTGTGCTTTGGTAAAACTGGTGTAAGCCAGGCCACAGGCTGTGGCTTATAGATATTGTTGATTGTAAGCTCACTGATTCTCATTGTGGTGGCTTATGGTGTTGAAGAGTTTCTGTCAATGGACCAGATGCTCCAGAGCTCTTGCCTCATTAACATTGCCAGGCCATGTTTTGGCAGGCATTGACTCACCACTAAGTGGCATCCTAGAATGTGACACTTCAATGCTTTTCCATTATCCAATAAACGAGTATTTTGTAGTGTGAGAACATCTTCTGTTTGCATAAAAGCTTGGTCAGGTGATTGAATCTGGCAACTGAGAGTTGGCAGGCACGTAAGTATGAGCCTAAATTTGTCTTTCAATGTTTGCTCTGAAAAAGTCCATTTTGATTGAGATTGTTGCTTAAGTTGCTTTTGGTCACTATGTTGATTATGTTGATCATGTCAAAGCACTTAAGAGGGAGGACCATATTGAGTATTTCAAACTAAGCTGACAAAACAATAGCAGACATTCAATCTGATGTGCATCGTAAATGCAGGCAGAAAGAAGACGACGTCCCTTGAAAAAAAGGGATCCCAAGTATTGAGAAGTCCTATACCAGTATTAATAGATCAAAATAATCCAAGGCTTCCACCACCATTTGCCTTGGCCAGCTAACACTGATTAAAATAACTACCTTGGCTTTCCTAGGATTGTAACAAGCATGATCTTAACCGGAGTTAAGTGTACATATCTTTTTTAACTTGCGAAGACACAGCTCAAATGACAGACACAAAGTGTCCACACTGGAGATATGTCAAAAATGCCCTGGTATGGATGGTAAAAAAAGAGAATAGTCAGGAATCCTGTGCTAGCTATACAATATAGCTAGCAACCAAGACAGCACCAATATCTTAACTACAGAATCTAGAAAACTTGAGCCATAGCATACAAAGTATGTGCCTAATCCTGTATACTCACAGTTTTGTGAGTTGACCCACTGAAGCCAATGACACTACTTACATGGAAAGGAAATGCCTCTTTGTTCTAATCCAGGGGTAGGCATCATATGGCACATGTGCCAAAGGTGGCACGCAAGCTGATTTTCAGTGGCACTCACACTGCCGGCATCCTGGCCACTGGGCCGGGGGGCTCTGCATTTTAATTTAATTTTAAATTAAACATCTTAAACATTTTAAAAAACCTTATTTACTTTACATACTAGAATAGTTCAGTTATATATTATAGACTTACAGAAAGAGACCTTCTAAAAGCGTTAAAATGTTTTACTGGCTCGCAAAACCTTAAATCAGAGTGAATAAATGAAGACTCGGCACATCACTTCTGAAAGGTTGCTGACCCCTGTTCTAATCTTTCGCTTTCAAGTATTTGAACATTTCACTGGGAAACTGGCTGGCTTTCTTACCGCTACCAATGCTGCTGATTGGAGAATCCATCTGCCTCCATAAGACTGAGTACTTTAGGTATTTGTATGGCATTTTTGGGTCAAATTAGTCAAATTAGCCTGCTCTTCTGTACAGTTTCCTTACAGTATGAATTAATAGACTAGATTCCCCGAAATGGCCTTTCTCTGTCAGGGTCTTACTTAAAAATAAATGCAGTGATGGAATGAGCATACAGGATAATACATGGAGAATAATAGTGATCATAAGTATTTTTAGAACGGCTGTTTGTTTTCACAAATAAATGTTTTCTACTTTAACTTTGTGGTTATGAGAGTCTTTAGTAAAATATTTCAGGCCAAAGAAAAACTCTTGGTTCCAGTCAATTTCCTAAATCGCTTTAGTATCATCCTTGTTAACTCTTTAGGAAGTGAAGTTAAAGACTGAACAAGGATTTAACACCATTACAAATGAACTTTGCAGGACAGGACTGAGATGCATTAGCAGCTTAGGGTCTGATTTTTAAAAAGCCCCTAAGTGGTTTAGGAGCAAAGTCTTTTCAATGGGACTTGTGCTCCTAACTCACGTAGATGCTTTTGAAAATTCCATCTATAATGCAGGCTATAACTCTCACCAATATCCATAGGAATTTGACATGTGCAGCAAAACAGAGAATAATGCCAAACATTATTTGTTCTAGTTTAATATTTGCACTCTTCCAGTCTGACAATGAGAAGTTTGTGTTCTAATGTGGGGTTGGAATAGGAGTGGATATATGTATTAAAGTGATATTTCTAGGCAACATTGTTCTCCCTCAAATTTTCTGTCTTCCCATAAGAGCAACTTTCCACCCTTTAAATCTCACTGTAAAGAGAGCTTGCTTGAAAATAACAACCATTGTTCTTGCAACTGCATAATCCCACTCTGTCTCCTGTCAAAAAGTTTATTAATATCAAACTTCCATTGCTCACCAACTCTTTGCTACTGAATTCCCAAGTACCAATTTACAAATAGATTAAAAGTAGAATAGGTAAGTAATCTCTTTTTAGTCTCCCCTTCCTCCCAACTGTATTTCCTCATCCTCTTTTTCCAAATCCTCTTTTTTCCCTCCATTGTTTGCACACATATATTTTCATATTGAAAAAATACAAAGCTATTCCTTCTAGACCTTCCTCAAAGCTGGCTGCTGCTCCAGTGACTGCCTTAACTTGACACCGTTCACAAATGACTCAGTGATGAAGTATAGCTGGAGCATTAATACACATTTACTTAGCACAGCAACCTAAGTGTAAAGTCAGTTGTCACAAGGGATTAATTCTGGAATCCGTGCACTGCCTGAGTGTCCATGCCTGAAAGCTGTTTATCAGTATGGGGGATAGGAGAGAAAAAATCCTACTGCCAGCTTATGGAGCAGCCAAGACACAGCTCCAAAGCTGCAACCACAGCCGCCTGTCAACAGTAGCCCCTATGATGAGTGTGTTTCTCTCTGTGGGAATAGCTAATAGATCTGAGCTGCAGCAGAACTACTGGCCTGCCCCATCCCTCAGCCCAGTTCAAGTAACCTCACTGTGCACTTGGGCACAGAAACCCTACTGAGATCAGATGTCTTATGGAGCACAGGGAATAGGATCCCTTGATCCTGCCCATGCCTCCATAGATGAACCTCGCCTGATGGGCCTAAGGTAGCATGTTTCTGAGCCAAGTGCGTTGACTGAGACTGACATAACTAGAAAATAGCTGTCTATAGTGATGATTTCACCTTCATTTTGCTCAGCTCTTTAATCATTCAGGACAAAGGCATTTCTGGATTTGTCAGGAAAAGAATTGCAAAGGAGCAAGTTGGAAGATAAAGGGCAAATATAGGCTTTAATTTACACTCATTTAAATGGTTGCAACAGGCCTAGGGTTTTATTTGTTTGTTTTCTAAGTGTTTTGAAGACCCATCTATTTTTGATCTTGTATATGATAAAGGCAGGGCATTTGTCTTCCTGCAGTAGTATACAGTAATTATTTTGATTCTGTTTTAATATGAACTGTTTTCTGTAGTCTTTCTTTTAATCTTACAAGCAATTCACATTTCCAGATTAAAAATACAGGGAAAAAGGTTATCATCTCCCTGCAGCTCGGTGGAAGCTGACTTTATTAGGTGAGTTGATGTGTGACACGGTTACAGTCAGTAGTCCCCCTGCAGTAAATTGATTGTTTGTTGACAGCTTGCTGTTTTTCTACCTTGTCACCTTTAGTAGGTTTTCCTGTGTTGTTTTGTCAGTGGCAGCCTGGTTTCATGACTTACTAAGAGAAGGAAAGCTAATAACTTTCTAGACCGATATATCATAGATATCTCACTGAGAATCCCTTTCATTTCACTTGGAAACACTGAACTCTATTTATTTACCCACACCAGCCATTTATTGATAAATTACAAAGCTGCAAATAACAACATTTTAGGTACCATTTTCCCTTCACTAATAGCATTACCCCTGGCAACACCGTATAGTCATTAGAGTCACAAGATATTGTGTTATAATGCTCAGTGAATAGTTAAAATATTGGCTAGCACCAAAACAACAACATGTAATATAAAAAGAAGGTGACACAAGAAAAATTATATCATACAAGTTAGCATATTATGAAGGGCTCATGTAACACGAATATGTAGGGCCTATCTAAATGACTGGCTTAATATGTATTTGCCCTCTGGATGGAGTCAAATCTGCTTAACTGTATTCCAGAAGTGCTGACACTGCTTGAGGTTCAGAAGATGAGCATAACATTAAAGAAAAAAGTCTGCAGAGGACGTATAGACATATCATGTAACTATTATTCTTGTGTTCCAACACTTCTGGCCCTGGACAGAACCAGAATGGCAAACAAGAAAATTAATGGGACAAAATTATTAACCAGCCCTTTTTGAAATTCAAGTTTATTTCATGGTTTAGACAAAATATTTCCTCATTTGTAGACATGCAACTGCAGTGAAACCTAAAATCTGGTGTTCAATATGGCGATAACAAATGCACTGCTGGATGTACAATCCAAACCTCCATATTTTTGTTCTATTTTCAATTTTGCAAGTTGCACAGAATAACTGATTTAGGACAGTCATTAAAAAGGCTGAAGTTCTGGTGTCAGCTATTACAGAACGCTGCAATCAGAGCTTCTCACAGCGCTTTACTCACAGGTTTAGAATTCTTCACTGGTTGTCCATTAAACCATACATACAAAGTTGCTGTATTGACTTGCAAAGCAGGGCACTGACTTGTTCCTGCTACTTCACAGATCTGTGGTGTAATTATGTGGTAAGTTGTTCCCCAGGGTCAGACAAAGTTTGGTCTCATGTCAACTCCAACCACTTAACTGAAATCTTTGGGACACTGTCTTTATTATGTATGCTTCATGTTTGAATTCATTACTGGGGAAGAGTTACCATGCTGGTACTACTGCTGCTGTTGCACTTTTCACTTGTGACTGCTTGTTTCCAAGTTTACAGTGTGCCATCAGAAGACAGGATATTAAGCTAGATGGGCCTTTGGTCTGACCCAGTATGGCCATTCTTGTGTTCTTATATAGACCACTATACTTTAGTACTATTTACTATAACTGATTGCCCAGCAGTCACCAAGTAAGGAGAATAAGAAAGGAAAATATTAGTGTAAAAATGTTTAGGGCTACGTTGGGTCTTTAAAGTATAACCCTCCATACTGGGCGGCATAAGTGTACTTCACAAGTGGGAGCTTCCAGAGACATTTGGCCTTAAGAAAGCACAGATCCCCCTAGGGCTCTGTGGGAAAATGTGCCAGGTGGCTCTTGCTACAGCTTTTCACAGGATTCAGCACATGCTGGATCAGCTCTGCTGGCTGGTGTTAGGGGTTTGACAATAGTCCCTTTGGCCTTACCATGGCTATGATTTAAAGGTGTGTTGTTAGACCAGGTTAGCTAACATGGTCTAACACACATTCTAAAAGCCTAGTGTACACAAGACAGTATGTACTTTAGTACAATCTACCCTAGCCAAGTTGAAACCTGGGTTGCCCTCTACGTTGCCATCCCTAGACTAGATTTTTGGCAAGCATGCTAACAACATCCAGTACTGGTTTTTGGACTAGTCTTTGTGCTATGAGTGTGAGAAATGAAATTCTCTCTGGTCTTTGCACAGTGGCCCATGGTGGGGAGGAAGACTCTGCTCCACTTGTGCCCCCGCATGGGAAACACAATCTATACTAAACAAAATCAATACTTCCCTACAATCAGTCCTATAATAAACAATTTGCCAGAGTGATAAAGACCCTGGAGACCCTGCAGGAAACCGTTTTCACACCATGCTAATGCTAGTGTTGAAAGTGGAAAAATCTGTTTTATGGGTGTTATGTACAGATTCCAGTAACCAGGCTTGCACATGCATTAGGTACTGAGGGTTGAAGACAGGAAACATGGCTAAATAGATATGGGTTTGAATGTATTTACCTGTGGGGCTTTCACAAAGGGGTGATCAGACCCCCCAACTCAAGTCCTGGCTCTCCATAGTCCTGCATGTATCTCTTCTCTGGGTTTGGCACATGGTGTTTGCAGTGCGGAAGCAGCACATGTACTGAGTGAAAATGGCAATTGTACACAAAGACACAGTTACTCACACAGGCAGAGGAATTAAAGCTGATTTTGTCCTGAAACTCAGATGAGGTATAATAAGCGAAAGCATGTGCTTTGATCCTTTAGCTCTAAGAACATTGTTCTACGGGGGGGGGTTAATCATAATGATAAATAGTAAGTGCTACTTGCTACATTTGCTTTTATTTCTGAGTGTGGTTAATTATTTTATGGCTCTCTGAAACTATTTCCTGAGAAAGTGTCTTTTTCTGCTATTAAAAGAGGAGAGCGGCTGCTCTGGGGACGTCTGCTAGTTGGCTACAAATTTTACAGTTGGCAGTAGCCTTGCTATTATTGAATAGGTATGTGATACCTCACAAAGATCCAAATTGCTTTTTCCAGCCTGACAATGTCCATGAAGCTCTTTGTGAGAAGAATCAAAAATATCCAAGATTCTGATTTGACAGAGGCTTGTAGGGCTAGAGTTGTTCCCTGGTCTCATTCTTATCTATATATTTTTACAGATGACTTCACATTTAGCCAGTCCAGTCACAAGAGACACATTCTATCTGAAAAGCACCTGTCATGAAGCTTTGTTTTTGTTTTTGTTTTTGTTTTCAGCAGGTCTTTTCACTACCTTATTTAGTGAAATTCTGTTAGCCTTGTAATAATAATGGTATCACATTTGATTTTAATGTTTTACAAAGACTAATCCCAGCCCCTTGCCTGTTTTCTGAATGCATTAATTTGATTACCTGAGGACAGAACACATGCCGGGTGCATTGAGAAATGAAGGAAAAATATATCTCTAAATGCTGAACACAGAAGGCAGGTGGCAGGCTCTTGTTGTTTAATCTCACAGTCTGGTATTTTCACTGCATGAGGAATTTAATCCTTGGATTTTTACAGTTATTAAGCACTTTAGGTAATCAAAATCAACTGTTAATCAAAATTTGTTTGATTCTGACATCTCAGTGACATCCTGTTCTAAATGATTTATTTTTGGTACTGGCTTCTTGGCTTCTCTTGTAATCATTTCTAATTATGTAAGAACAAGTGAAATAAGTAATTAGCAGGCAGTTTTGATGTATAATTTCTGATCTGTCAGGAAAAGGTAAGTTGTTATTTTGCCCTCCATAATATAGAGGCAGGTAAAGATGAATCCCTCAACTTTTTCCTGCTTATATTCCCTCCACTGACTTTATCCCCTGTGGTTCAGCCATTGCCCCTTTGGCTGGGAATGGCTGGATGAATCACTCTTCAGACCTCTATATGCCCTCATTTTCTGCTTAGCTAATGTACCTCCTGCCACCTCTCACACAGATCACCTTAGTATACTGGCACTGAATGCAGCATGAAAATGTGCATAGCTTTGTTCACATAGGAGACCACCCTTGGCCATTTCTCAGATCATTGCTTCAGTTTTTCTTAAATTCACCTGGTTATTCAGTGTCCCATGCCCAAGAGCTGCACCCAGATCTTCTATACAGAAGGACTGACCACTGCCATTAAGACACCTGATTGGCCAAAGTTGTGTATATGTTAGAATTTTCAAAAGCACTCAGCATTGGCTTAACTCTTCTCCCACAAAAGTTTAGAATAAATGCTTCCATTCTTGGCATATCTAACTAGCACAGTTCAGCCATAAATGTGCATCATGCTTGTTAGCAGAAGACAGATGTGATTTTCTCTTATAGATGAGCCAATCACTAACCCAGCAATACAGACTTTTCCAGACATGCAAAGAAATTCTAATTCCCCCTTTCTGTTATTGTTTTTTCCATGTGGCAATTCTTCTCAGCATGTTGCTATAATGATCCATTTCCACCCCCTCACACACCTGGAGTATTGCAGTCATGACCTCCTACCAAAATGCAGTATTATAGTACTTTCCACTTTTTTTGAGCACTTCAGTAATAAAAAAACTAAGCTACCATATCATAGGATAAGTCAGCTCCCTCCCACAGCTTGTCAGCTCACTATGGTGCTTTACCATCAAATAATTTTAACACAAAACATTCTTTCCAAATGGGGCCTGTAGATTTTTTTCACAGTGAAAATCATTAACCAGGATAATTAACTAAGACTGTAGTGATGAATAGCACTGCACTAGCGATCAGTGTAATAAAGAACAGAAACCACTAATTACAGATAGTGAGCCTTGAAGCCAATGAGAAATTTAATTTAATGTTGCTGCACAGACTCCACACAGTCTAATGTAACTTTGAAATTATAATAATAAGGTCTTGCCACAGACAAGGGTTTTGGGAATGTTCCAGGTACAAGGCAATGTGCCCATCTGAATAAAGTGGTTTGTGATCTATCAATTACAGTATCTTGGGAAAGCAGTTTTAATAAAATTTAGTGTGACTAAGCATTTTGTTTTAGAACTTTCAAACAAACCTCGAATTCTGTACTACATGGATTTCTCTTGCCAAACTCCACAGGTTTAGATCGGGGATCAGCAACTTTGGCACGTGGCTTGCCAGGGTAAGCATCCTAGGGGGCTGGGCCAGTTTGTTTACCTGCCGCATCCACAGGTTCAGCCAATTGCGGCTCCCACTGGCTGCGGTTTGCCGCTGCAGACCAACAGGTTCTGCAAGAAGCGGTGGCCAACACATCCCTCGGCCCACGTCATTTCCCGCAGCCCCCATTGGCCTGGAGCAGCGAACCGCGGTCAGTGGGATCTGCGATCGGCCAAATCTGTGGAGGCAGCAGATAAACAAACTGGCCCGGCCCACCAGAGTGCTTATCCTGATGGGCTGCATGCCAAAAGTTGCAGATCCCTGGTTTAGATGATTCTGAAATGTTTACAACAGTGCCCACAATGTTGTCATCAAAGAGATAAGATACACATTCATACATAAAAGCATGTCAAAATGTCTAACTCACTGTATCAAAGCTATTTTTCATTTGATGTGTGTCACATTGTAGCACATTAACATGATGGATATGGGGTTATATGTAGTGTTGTCGTAGCCAGGTTGGGCTCAGGGTTTTAGAGTTATGGAGTTATGTGAGGTGCCAAGATGCAACATTATTATCCTACATACACATATGTAATGAACTATATGTGACACTAACTATGAAATCTCCATTGGTTACTGATAACTTCATGTTGTAAATAATAAACTTGGAAAGAGTATGAACGATGGATTGATTACCTGCTCTAGTAATCAAACTTACGACAAGAATACTTACTGCAAACTAAGTCAAGTTATATGTCTTTTGTCAGCTATCCAACATCCATTTCTTAAGAGTAAACACTGCAATGAGTGAAGAAGAGAAGGTTTTATACCTTCCAAAGCATCAAACAGCAACTTGGCCCAGAACCTGCAGCTGGACCCATGCAGGTGGATGTATGCACCTCTGCAGAGATGTATAATTTATAAAAAGGGAGAAGGTTTCTGTGTACCTTTGCAGCTGTGATGTACCCTGCATCCACCCTTACCCCATGTCTGAGTCTGATCAACTCAGCGTAGTATTGTTGTATACCAAATAAAGATACGTGAGTGACAAAAGCTGGAGTCAAACTAAATTCTTGAGAAGCCAAGTGGAAAGAGATCTCAGAGAGAATCCTAACAGGATGTATTGGTTTTAATGAAGTTCTCATCAAAAAGTTTTTTTGTTTTTGCTTGTTGAGAACAGAGAGACCTGTGGCCAGGCCACCGGCCTGAGATGTGGAAGACAGGTTTAAGTCACTGCTTTGCCTGACTCAGAGTGATGTGAGATGAAAAACTGCTCTGAATCATGGAGAGCAAATACTGAAATCCCACATCTTAGGCCAGTGTTGTAATAAGCAGGATACATATACAGACCACTCCCTTCCTGAAAAGCTCAGATTTTGATCTGAAAACAGACATTTTGCCAGAATTCCATTATGACAAAAATGGTCAAAAGCTTTTGTTTTCATTTCAGTGTAGAACAAAACTAAATTTCAAAACCTTCAAAGTTGCGACAAAATGGAATTATCAACTTCTGATCAACTCAATAACTGAATAATCACAAACCACTTTATTCAAATGCATACATATTCTTGTATCTAAAACATCCCCAAATGTGTTGTATTTGAGAAGACTTTATTATTCTAATTGCAAACTTACATTAGACAGTGTGGAAACTATGCAACAATGTTAAATTAAATTTCTTGCGGTTGATCAGGATATAAATCACTGCATTAAAAGACTATAGGACCTTGCCATAGTCAAGCAGAGCAAAGCTAACCTACTTGCCAAATATTTGCAATATAACTCCAGAAATGGTTTCCGTATGAGATTTTTTTTTTTTTTTAGATAGAAAAGATCCTGAGATGATCTTGAAGAAATTACAAGATTGTGTCTTTTGGTGGATTTCACCTCTAAATCCTTTTCTCTTCAACCTATTTCTGGATAGTGGTGGCATTCACATAAAATATAATGTTTGGGCCTTTCCACAAATAAGTGTTTCAGATCCAGTCCATTTTTTTTCTCTCTTTCTCCATTGTTTTTGTAAGCACACACAGACACACACAAACAAACACACATACAATGTCTGAGTTTTCAAGAGTGACAAATGATCTGGAGCACTTAAAAACTAAAATATCAAAGTTCAAATACCTTAAAGGGCTCTAATTTTAAGAAAGTACTGTGCACCAATCTTTTACAAAATGAGAACCACTAAGGTGCCCTCAAGTTGGGCACCTTATGATATAATATAATTAAATATAATATAATATAAATGTACACTAATGGACGTGAAATATATATGTAGCTTTAAATGCATTGAATATTGTACAAAGAAACTAGCTGTGACTACAAGAAAGTACCCTTTTCAGTTCTCTAATCTGGTCAGCATTTGGACTTTGCAGTGGCTTTATTCAAATTGTTATTTGACTTGAATCAATAAAATAAAAGAATAGTTGATTTCCCTCACACACATATTTTGTTTTTGCAGTCACCCACAATTTCCTTTCTGCCGTCACAGATACAGAATTGTTGTTGTTATTTTGTCAGTTTAAAGGTTTTCTGTTGGTGCACATAAACAGAAATCAGTCAGAGATACATTTCTTTACCTGGAGGCTGATCTGTGTTCTTATTCATACCTCATTATGACAGGTAGATCTTTTGCTGCCTTATAGCTGAGAGTTATAATGTCATAAATAGTGAAGTCATGATACTGCTGAAAACAATGGATATGCATATTCAAACCTATGGAAACCCCATTAGGGCCTGCAGACTTCTGTTCCTGAACCCTAAAAGGCCCTTCTCTCCTTCAGCCACCTCCACATTGTGTTGTCTTTTCAGGATGAGGGCAAAAAAGATGAGTGGCTGCTACTCCCACTTGGATTCTTCCTTTATTAACAGGCTTATTCTCCCTTCTGGCATATTGGATGATAATCCAAGAGAGGAAATATTCAGCCCTCCCTTCAACCCTGTTGCAAAGAGCTGCTAGCAACTATATGACTCTCCCCTGTGATGGAGATGAACTTGTCTGTGCAAAAGGATGCAACAGAGTCAATTGTCTATGCTTCCAATCTTCCTTTTACCCAGGAGAGAAATTTTTGTCTAGTGATATATTTTGGGGGTGAAGGGGAAAAATTCTTTCAAACAATAGAACATAGCAATGGATGAAAGTTTGTTAGTCTTTTATGTATATTTACCATGTAACAGCAGTTTTGGAAGAGTGGAATTATCAATGAAAAATGTATAAAATAGAGAATTGTTCTTCTCAATATCTTACGTTTTTTAATCAGTGATTCTCAAAAGTCTGATTCACTATACTCAGCTGAACAAACCCTACATGTTATTGAGGATGGAAAAGACAACCATCACAGGAGGTGGATAGCTCAGTGGTTTGCACATTAGCCTGCTAAACCCAGGGTTGTGAATTCAATCCTTGAGGGGACCACTTAGGGATGTAGGACAAAAATAAGTGCTTGGTCCTGCTAGTGAAGGCAGGGGGTAGGACTCGTTGACCTTTCAAGATCCCTTCCAGTTTTAGGAGATGGGTATGTCTCCTACTGTAGTGTCTATAATGTTAGAAATCTCTTGGGTTGATTTCAAGAAAATCTGCATTATTATGGTCTATGGTTTAATTTAACCAAACTCCATAAAGGTATGGAAGCTAAAAGTTTAAATGCTTTTTTTGTGCTCTCTGTTTAAATTGCAATTAGATTCCAGCTGGAAGCTGCCAAAATATACTAGAACCCTTACAGAGATCCTATTTGCTTTGTTCTATTTTGAGACTCTTAAGCAATATCACCTTGTAGCAACAGCTGTTGAGAGGGATGGGGTTGGTGCGAATTTCTCCTCCATTGCCTGGAAAGTTTAAAAGTTGTAATACATTCTCAGTTCATTTTAGGTTCAGGTATCCCTAGGAGCAATCTTCTTCATGTTCATCAAAAGAAACGAGATACTAAGATTGCAAAGCAGAGATTCAGACACTTAATGCAAACTGCTCTCAGTTGGAAACCTCAACTGGAACATAATTGCAAAAGCACCAGACATTAGAAGATCAGTTGTTAAATTAGCCAGAATAAACTTCCTCAGGTATAAAGCTATTGCCAACCCACTTATCTGACAAGATGAGTGGGTTGGCAACAGGCCTGAGTAAAGGCCTGAGTTAACAAGGACAAATTCAGTACCTGTATTGTTTGAATGATTTACTAATCCATGATCTCTTTTGGCAGCAAGATCAAGCATTAGCTACTGTTTCTTTAGCCGTGCTTTTGGAAAACTGATACTCTCAGTTACAAAAGTGGAAACCATGGTAAATAAGCATAACTAAACCATGTAAGAAGAAAGGTTTAATTTGAACCCTTAGTGATTAGGCTGGCAACCACTAGTGATTACTTACATCACAGTAAGTAACAATTTATGCAGACACCCCGTCTGTACGGTCACTTTCTCCGGCTGTCCTCATTTGTCCCTTTAGTCATCTGTTGCACATTACCTATGACCAAATTGTGAGGTCTCCGAAGCAGGGACTGTGTTATTTCTTCACTTGGTGCTTAATGTAATGGGGCCCTGATCCCGTTTGGGGTCTCAGGTAAGATAATAAAATTATTGTTATTAATAATTACCAGTATTGTTTTTAATTTTAAACTGTCTAGTCCAATTGTTAGGGAATTAATTTAGGACTTGGGAGGCCTGGGCTCAAGACATTGCTTTACCTTGGACACCTATGTGACCTTGGGCAAGCAACATAGCTAATTTAGAGGCAGAGCCAAACAATTCTAAAATATTCTGTTGAGTTACCTTTGCCCTTGGAGTTTCTGATCCTTGATGCGTGTTTGAAACAAACATTTCTTCCTAGGTTAATCACGTATAACTAAAGAGGATGAAACAACAGTTAGTTACTGTGACCATCTTTTACTCTGTGAGGTACAGCACCTAGCCCAGTGAAGCACAAACCCACATGAGGATTTTTAACCACTGACATAATACAAATAAATAAATATTAACAATAGTACTAAAGCCCAAGAGAACACACATCCTGTATGTTAATTACTGTACATAGTATAATTATTGGTGGATTGGTGGAACTTTAGCTTATTCTTTAATACCTTCAATTCTATTACATGTGATTTTACATGGATATTGTTCCATATAACTTTTTTTCCATGCTGAATCAAGATAGGTTTTTATTTTCTTGAAAACAAAGGAAAATAGGTATCCTGAACATATGGCTACCATGAGGTGGTTTCCCTAACAACAATAACCTGTGAAACCTCTTAAAACTTTTCCCCTCTATAATCATATGGGTTTTTAGTGGTTTGTTTCACAATCCTATCATGTCATCTGGAATCATTGCAGTGGATAGAAATGGAGTGAATTGTGAAGCACCTGTGCTGTCCTTGTACCAGTGAATAACCTAGTTTGCAGAGAATCTCCATTCTTTTGACGTGGTTTTAAGATCGCTCTCTGTGGACTTTCTAACCAATTTGCTATTACAGGGAATTCCATGTTAAAACTCTCCTTTAGGAATGCTCCAAAACGTCTGTTAGTCTATAAGGTGCCACAGGATTCTCTCTGCTGCTTTTACAGATCCAGACTAACACGGCTACCCCTCTGATACTTTAGGAATGAGTGGATGCTTTTTACATAAAACTCTGTTTAAAAAATTACCAGATGTGTGATTTAAAAAAAAAAAAAGTTACTCGTTCAAGCTGAAGGGTTAAATATGAAATCAATGGGGCTACCCTCTTGGAGCAACTTGCAGGATTGGGAGCCAAGAAGCCAGTTTGCTTCCCAAATAATGGGAACTAGGTCTGTATTAACACTGTAGGCAAATCACACTGTAACATGCTCTTCACCAATCTATACATAAGGGAGCCATAAGAATTACTGTATTTGTGGGAAAGGAATTCAGAGAGAATTGGAAGAGCAAACGACAATTCCTTCATCAGTAGAGGGACATGCTTCCAGTGTTGGCTGGGAAGTTTTCAGTGAAACATTTTTCATCTAAAAGACTTGATTCTGCAAAACGGAAACTTTTTGTAGAAATGTGTTGTTTTTGATGGAATGTCTGGTCAAAAACTAAAGAAAGAGAGACCCACACCAGTATAGCCAATAGCCCAGTGGGTTAAAGCACTTACCAGTGTTTAAGTCCCTATTCTGTCTGCTTTGAAAGGTTCTCTGCTGGATTGATTCTGGCCTCCCACATCCCAGTTGAGTACCCTAAACAACTGGCTATTCTGGAGTGGGTTTCTATTTTCTGTGATTCTGTTAGAACAAAAATTGAAAGGGCCCACTTTTGTTCTGATGAGGAATGAAATATTTTTTGAAACCTCAAAATTTGTCACAAAATGGGTTTCTTGTTTTCCAGAAAGACATACATACTTCTGCCTTTGCAAACACAATGTACCCTACACCTCCCTACCTTCCTCCATGTAACACTATTTTTGAGGAATAAAATGACCAATACCAAACACACTGAGCGAACACTATTTCTCTTCCCCTGTTGCAGTTCTTAAGGCTCCTGCCACAGCAGTTATTGGAAGTGGAGGCAGCAGCATATTTTGGGTCCCATTTCTATTGCATGTTCTGTCACTCTCTTTCTGTGTATAGAACTCCCATTAGCATTAATGGGAAATCCAAAATCCAGATACCTAATGCACAATAAGCTGTCCACAGTAATCGTAACTTTGATAACAATCCTGGCATAAACAACTAATATTTCCTCCTTCTCCCATTTCCAAGGGCCTTCTCAAAAAACAGGTGTGTGTGTAGCGGATAAAAGTAAAACACAATATTCAGCATATGTGTGCTTTGTACATAATAAAAAGGTCTATAATTTCATAGCCTTTTTTTACTCTTAAATAGAGGGGGAATAATCTAAATTTTGATTTCAATTCAATATTCTGAGCAGATGAAGTATGAAAACATGGTGGATGCATACACAGGGACTCATTAAACTACAATGAGAAACAGAAAAGTATGTTCTTCTTTAGATCCTTCTCCTCCCATCCCAAGTCCCCTTCCTATAGTTTGTTCACTTCCTCTATCCACTGTGCTGCACTCTTTCCTTTCCACAGTTTCCTCCTGGATCCCTAACATAACATACTTTGTGTCCTGACAGCTAGGTTGTTCTGTGGGGATCACATGACTGGGATTATCTACGGTTTCTGGAAACATTTGGACTTTACAGTAGGCAAGAGTCCCAACCTGCCCACTATCTCACCTAACAGCCAACCTCCTTACCCATCCTCCAGCATTAGTGGGCCCCTTCCCAAACCTCAGAAACAGCAACTTCCTACATTTTTATTTGACAGAAAACTGTCCAGGAACCATAAACTTAGGTTTGAGGTTCATGTCTATGGGAGATTTCAAAGATGGACCATAGTGTTGCAGAGTTTGTGCACTCCCTGACCTAGAGAGATTGGCCTGTGTTTGAAGGGTTCATCGGCTATGTTGCCTCTTCTAGTACCTTTCAGTTGTCTCCCGTATTGTTTGGGTGACACTCAGTAACATGAACTATCAATAAATATTTCTTGGAATCACCTAAATCCTAAATGAAAACACTTGATAATAATAATAGAGCACTTAATACCAACAATAGCCAAGAACATTTTATAATCCCACAAAGAAAGAGGCAGGACAGACAAGGACCTTTATGATTGTGTTATAAAATGCTGAAACACAGAAAAATATGTGCTATTTTGAAGGTACATTTCCTTGTGAATGAGGAAAAGAAATAAACAGTCATTTTAATGGCCCTTTAAGTTTCTATTAAGATCAACAGAAATGTCCTAAACATTGTCCATTTCTATTGGTACCTTTTTGAATATGGATATTCTACATCATGAGGCAGCAGCTATATGGACACAAGGAAGAGTGTCAGTTTGCCCTGTGCTGTATGAGATTGGATGAGTTTCAGTGCTTCATAATAGCGCAAAATATTTTGTGTGATGAAAGTAAAATAGTTGCAATAAGAGAAAGTGTAATAGCCCTGCCCTCAGCACCAGCACCTGGTGCAGTTTTGAGTTATTGGGGTGCTAGTGGGGCCTTCAGCTGTGATGCAGCAGCATGGAATGCTCTTCTGGGAAGAGAACAGCCAATGGGAGAGCAGCACGAGCTGGGGGAGGGACTTGGATGATGTTGGAAGCAGTTGGGAAAAGTTGCCAGAGAAGAAGAAGTATCTAGATGCTGACTTAGTGGATGAACCAGACCTGGGGTAGGACGAGCTGATAGAATGAAAGAAGAACAGGAGAATAAATGTAGACGACTGGAAAGTGAAAAAGGGAAAATAGGAAAGATTTCAGGAGATGCAGAAAGAACAGAACTGGGCATGTGAGCAGACACTATTGGAGAAAGGAAGTTGAGAGAATAAAATCTACAGACCTACTGGAGAGAGAGGGGATCTGGGGGAAAGAGCTGAAAGGAAATGTAACTGGTGAAAAAGGGAATTGAACAAAAAGTTGTGTTAGATGAAAAAGGTCATGAAAACAGTAAACAAGAAGCCCAACCATGAAGGACCCGAAGTATTTGAGCAAAGAGAATGACTGTTGGAAAATCTGTTGAAGGAATACAGTTCAAAGGTGCCAAGTGACAGCCCACTAGGTGAAGAAATCTCACTTGTGGATAAACTCAGTGAAAAGAGGTACAACAACTGAAATGTTGACCGTAAGGAGCACCTCAAGCTGAAAAGAAGCAACAAATAGGACAACAAGAAAGGAGTTGAATTTATAAGCTGAGAGAGGAAACATTGATCTTCTCTGAAATGACACAGTATACCGTCAAGGAATTTCTTTTGTTCTTGTTAATAATGATGCCTTTAGTGTTATATGCATAAAGAAAGGAAAAGTAGTGTGTACAAGCTCACAAAGGTTAATGGGTTAGTCACTTCTGGTTTATTATTACAACCAGTCAGGATTTAATAATATTTTATATGATTTATGTTCCTGCTACAATTTTGGATTTTTCCTTATAAAGTTCTAAAAAATTTAAATGATCTCCTTTGACTTGGTTTGCCTCTGCCTCACCTCCCATTGAGCCCTCGTCTCGCCTCGTCTCACCCCACCCAGGGTCACTGCAAATTGGTGAAGTCCAAAGCAAGAGGTAACCATCTTAAAACAATGAGTCAGTCAGAGGATTATGCAGGAGAAAGGTTGACTGAAGATGAAGACTCGCATTGACACCACTAACCATGCCATATTTCTAGCCTTGGTTCACTGGAAAACCATCTTATAAAGTCAAATTTTACTATTCTGAATCTAACAGATCTGATATGGCCTGGTGACTGTAAAGGCCTAGGATGAAATGCTATTACTGTAGAATAACATAATCCTACTGAATGTGTAATATCATTAGGGCTTAGGTACCTTCAGGGCACAGCTGTGAAGAAAGGGCTCAGAACAATCCAGCTGTTCCAGGGAGTTCAGTGATCAGACTCTTCAAAAAATGTTCCAGGGTCCCTGTCTCAAATCCATCAAAATATACTGGTTGGGATGAATGGGGGACTCCCCAAACAAATATTATTGATTTCCACCTTTATTCATTTTTCTTACTTGTTTATATTTCCTAATAGTGTGATGCTCTTAAAAAATGTTTGGTGGAAGTCATTTAAGTTACTCAATGTATTGCCAGCAAACACGTTGTACCATTGAAATATTAATAATGTTTTTAACTCGCTTCCTATTTTCTTTCTGAGGGGAACCAAAAAAAAAAAATCTGCTGGAAACAAGTCTCACAAGCACTCATCGTTAGACAGTAAAACAAGTAGGACAACAGATGCTGGATCTGAATTTTTCCAGGATAAATAAATGCATAAGAGCAGATTTTAAAAGAGAATTTTGTGCAGATCACTAAATAATTCATCACCAAAACCTTACTCTTCTACATTGTATGCATAAAGCACCCTAAAACACTGAAACAAATAATCTGAATATGCCAGTAAACTAGCGGTGTCATTTTCAAAAGCATCTAAATGACTTAGGAGCACAACCTTCACTGAAAGTCACTTCGGTGATTTGGAAATTCGCAATCTAGATGTTTAAAAAACTAGAAATATATGAATAAAAAAGGATCAAATTACATTTTAACCCTTTTTGTGGGTATCACCCCATCAGCTGTAGGAATATGATCAAATTTCTCACCAGTTAAAAGTACAATTTTCTCCAGTAAACTTCAAAGACAATCTCATAAACTGGAATTTTCAGTGCCAAGTCCCATTTTGTTGCTGGTGTTTAGCTATTTTCATACACATTCTGGCAACATTCTTCTTTAACAATAAAAAAGCCCCTCCGTTACCTGATGGTTTTTAGACCAGTTTTTAGACTTATTTTCCTTTACCTTGTGGGACTCTGTCCTGTTTCTCTTTTTTAGACCTTAGCCACACCATTGATCAGGGTATTTTTGCACAGCCAATGGGACATGATTTCTACCTCCATCCCTGTGAGCTGTAGTACAGTCCTATGGACTAAATTTACCTACCATGGCCTGATGCTAGCATATATTAATCTTTTCCCCTTTCTCTCTGCCCTGCAGACTCACTTGTCACTCCCTCTTTGACGTCTAAACTAACCATAGAGTGCTATGCTCTATAAAATGAAAGTAATCAGGATACCCTAAGAGCTAAAAAGGGACAATATTTGATTGTGACTCAATTATTTCTGAAAAATGTAATCTTGGAATGTAATTGAATGCGTTGTTTTTTGTTTCTTTCTTTCTTTCTTTCTTTTTTAAAGCCAAGATGAGAAAATACCCACAGAGTCAAGAAAGGCATGGAAATTTCAGCCCATGGTATTTTTATAGGCCCTTCCTGCCAGCTCTATGAATTCAAAGAGCTATTCAAACAACTTGATCCACAAGATGTGAGCTTGATGTAGAATTCCTGGGTAAAATTCTATGGCCTGTGTTATGAAAGAAGTCGGATTAGAGGATCACAAAGGTCCCTTCTGGCCTTAAAATACATTAATCTGCAAATTGACATTTAACGATGGGCCAAAAGATGAAAATTAGCTGACCTTGGGCATCAGTTTGGTCAGATATTTAACTGGTGAAAATCAGCACAGTTTGTTTAAAGTCACAGAATAAATCCCTATGGAGATGGATTAGAGGGCAGAGTGTAGGTCAATCAGTCAAAAGATGGATAATCTGACCACATCTCTAAGGAGTGTGTGTGTGTATTGACAGATAAATTGATTTAGTCTGTATATTGCATTCCTGTGACATCAGTTTATTAGATGAGTTTTCAAGCAGTTTTATAATGTTAGGCCTTAGAATATACTCTCAAACTGTTAAAACTGTGTGATCCTCTAGGGAAGAAGACAAGGTAATTCTGCTCCTTTCAGTAATGGGCTGTCAGGTTTGTTAAATGGTATGTTTAACACAAGAGTTTTTCTTAGAAAGGAAAAAAATGGGTTGAGCTATCAGTCCTGAAAGTTTGTTTGTTTATGGCAAGTTGCAATGGGATTTTTGAAAATGACAGTATTTCTCACCTGCACTGATGGTGCCCCTTGGTGTAAAGATGGAAGATGAATGTACTGCAGTTTCCTATGCCCAATTTACTTTTTTCTGTTTATATTTTCAGCAGAAATCACAGAAGACTTCATATTTTGTCTGGAAAATTCACATTGGCTATGTAGTCCAAAGCATTGTTTAAAATATCTTTTTTAAAATCATTTTGATTTGTTTATCTCTTTGTTTCTGCACATACAGTTGAAGGTTTTAGGGTTTGCTAATGTGTGCTCATCTTCCTATAGCTGATTGGCTGTAGGCTGAGTTCTACATAAATAGCCATTGGGATTTTGTGTTTGCTGTCATAGTTAATTAAAAAAATGCAAATTTATGTCCTGGAGGATATTCCTCATCTCACCAAATTATAATGATATTAGGGTAGATCAAGCTTCATTTCCATTAACTTTTTTTTCTAAAAATAAAATAAAATAAACAGATATAATATATTGTGGGCAATATCTCAGTCTTCCCTCTTATACAATTTGGTTTGTAAGGTCAGCTGTGAGTGGACAGGTGTGATCTCATTTATTAAGGTGGCACTGGCAATCCTCACTGAAATCTGTTGAATAGTTTCTTTCTCTCTTTTGTTCTTTCTCTCTTACATTATTGAGAGTCCTGGGGTCTGTTACTATTTCTGGCACTGACTTGTGTGACTTTTATGGCATAACCTCGTTTTGCCTCAGTTGCCATTTCTAAAATGGATATAATAATTATTAATAATTTTAAGAGGCTTACTGGCTGTTCGTGAAGTGCTCTAAGACCTTCGCCATTTTTAGTTTTATTCATGTTATTTAGAAATGGATCAAGTGGTATAATGAAATTTGAATGCTAATTTTACCCCAGGGATTCATAGACTGAAAAAAGCCTTACAGTTATAATGTCTTTTAAGATTCTTTAAAATGAATGCAAAGAAGCCTGCAGAGAAATAGCCATTAGATAGAGAAAAAGCCATTAGATAGAGAAATAGTTTTGCATGTTAACACTACTCTTGTGTGACAGGGCAGTCAGTCTGTTTAAGAGACTTTTTGGATTTGAGGTTTTCCTTTCATGTTTGGTTCTCTTTCTTGATATGTTTTTTTCTAGTTTTGGGGGTTATGAGTATGTGAGTGAATGGGATCTGAATGAAAGCTGAGACTTTTCCTTTCTTTTTCAGTCTTTGTTTAATACTGTAGTGTTCTGTCTCTCTGTCCTTTCCAGAAAACTAGGAAAATGACAAGAGGCTAATCCATACAGCTGTGCAAAAGCTATTGCGTATGGTTGCCAGCCCACTAATGACTAGAAGAGGCAGATTACTCTAACTAACTAGAGGGACAGGTGCAGGAAGTTAGCAATTCTAAACCTAAGGCACAGGAAACAGTATAAAAATCAGAAACCACAAAAGAGAGAGTTTAGAAAGGGAAGCATGGTGTAGAGCTGGTAGTTCCTGTGCTGGTCATTAATTTCACCTAGAGCCTCAGTTACAGATCTATGAAATTGGGATAGTACTTACCTTCCTCAGAGGGCTGGTAGGAGAAAAAAAATCTTGGATGATTATTAGGAATTCAGATTCTATAGTGGACTATATAAGTACTTAGCTATGATGCTGATCCAACAGCCTAGTCTCTGTGATGAAAAGACCAGTTTTGATGACTTTATTTCTATATAGTTTGTAAGCTATCCCTCACCATAATATCTAGGCAAACTTTACATAGCTTAATAGAATTCTGCAGCTTTAGAGTCCAGGAGGCAAGAGAGATTTAGTCAGTAAATAAAATGACCATATTTTCATAGTTGTTCAATGACCAGTTTAAGGCTGACATCTCTTCCTTGCAGAAGCAAATTTCTGAGTATTGATCATAAATGAGGTTCTAGGGCAGGAGATTAGACTATTTAAATCCTTGTACGTATTTGCCATTACTTTTAATTTCATCTAACCCTTAACAGGCAGGCAGTGCACAGAGCAGGGTACAGCTGTGATATCCTCACTCCAGTTTGCTGCAGTGAGAGGCAGGTGAGCTACATTTTACATTTGGAAAACATTCCAAGTAGCTTTCTTGCTCAGTCTCAGGTAGTCATTTGTAGCAGACAAGCCTAATAAGGCATGTGTGGCCACGTGTGAAAACCAAACCTGAGATGAAGGGGCACAATGTCTTCATCATGTGTAGTATGAATGTGGTGCAACCCGAGAGCCTAACAGCAGTGAGTGATCTAGCAGATCATATTAACAATAATCAGGCAGGTGCCTTGAATTGATATTGTAGGCATAGGTTTTTCCAGGTCTTCACAGTGCTTCCTACTGTCAATGAACATCACTTCCATCACAGCTAGGATGAGCTCCAGTCAAGTCTTCGTCTTTATCAAACATTATGAGAGCCCAGCAACAGCTGTGCCTGGATCATAAATAGAAGGAGAGAGAGGGAACTGAGTACACTCAGCACACTGATGATGCTGTAGTCCACTTGATCCTTTATTCCTTCCATCAGTTTAGTATAGATTTTGTACACCATAGGCAATGAGGTTGAGCCCTGCTTGATCCCATAGTTGACAATGAGAAGGAGAAGTAGTCACCTAAATAAAACCTTCTAAGATTCTTCTGAAAGGAATAAGGGAAACAACTGAAAAGGTCTGTCCTTTTCACTAGGTGCTACAGTCAAGACAGCAGCAGCCATGATCAATGATATCAAAGGATCAAGTAGCATTAGCCTAAGCATCTGTCCTAGGTCCCTTGTCCCTGGCACCAAGAAGTCTGTAAGCCACCACTCTTTGTGCAGTCTCTAAGACATTGAGTGGTCTGAAGCCTGATTGCATGAGGTTAAAGGGACTTTCTAATGCAAGATATCACATTCTCAATAATCTCTTTCAGAAAGGGGAGGTTCAAAAGTGAGTGATATCTGGAAAGTATGTTAATGACCAGAGTTAGTTTCCTAAGATGAGGTCTGACCACAATTTGTTTGAGGGTTACTGGCAGGTTGCTGTTTCATTTTGAAATCTTTTCCAATAGAAGACATGCATTAGCCACAGGCTATCAGTATTCGCAAAGGGCACATCCTGCTGTTCAGGAGATTAAGTGGACTGCTTTACAGGGTTAGTGTCTGAAATATGGATGAACTGGTAGCAGGGTTGTGGGTTTATTTTATTTTATTTATTTATTTTGCATCTGTTTGCTCTTGTTACTTGATTCAAAGAGATCACTCTGAAGATGATCAAACTCAGCTAACCAGCAGGATTTTATGTGAAGTTTCTTGCACATTTTCTGTAAAAATATTTCATGTACAGCTATTCCACTCCTTGCTTTGCTTTTCATTTCTTAAAACAAATATGTTTGCTGCTAGCACACAATGCCTTAATCTTTTCTGTTGCAACCAAAACACGTTCTTTCTGCCATCATCTTCTTCCCTCTTGTTCATCCACTGTCTCCCAAATTCAGTCCATGATTTCTTATTTGACTGCCTCTTGACTGAATGTTGATGTGCTAATAAAGAAGTCTGCACTGTACTAACATTTTGACCTCCTGGCTGTTATGCTAGGTATTGAAACCAGAGTAACACATCTACCTATGACATCCTTTTGAATATCATACAAAAGTTAGTAGCTTATTAAGTCATATTAATGGTAAATGTGTGACTCTGGCATTTACTGTTATCAATTTAATAAATGTGTTCTTGAATTCACTTATGAATATTTGAACCCAGTAATCAAGTTTGCTTTTACATGTCTGTGTCATTATTCTCAAGTAGTTAAACCTTAGAAAATTCTATAAAACCGATTTTCAAAAAAAAAAAAAGTTTTGTCTAGCTCATGCGACTGATTCAACAGTGTATAGTAAAACAGCTGGGATACCTGCCATGTTCTGAAGTTCTGTGAGAGCATCATAGACACATTTAAAATTCTGTGTTGTGCATATTGTTTGAGGTAAAGATTTACTACTTCTAAGATAGCAAAGCTTTTCCCCACTGCTCTTTTTGGACGGATGAATATCTGTATGAATCTGGGCTGCCATGATCTGGAAATAGAGCTGAGTATTCACATCTTGATAAGTTGTTTTTTTCTTCTCATTTTTGTTGTAAATAGGACCACTTGGACTCAGACTGGATTAACCATGTCTATGAGAAGAGATCTGTTTCTGTAGGAGACAAATGCCATGCCTAGTTTTTAGTTAACACATTTGTTGTAATAATTTATTTTATAGTTATGAATGTGCAGCAGAGATAGCAATTCTGAGTACTTTAAAAAGAGAGCAGATAAAAACACTTTTGAAATGGAAGATTGTATGAGCTATTTCTTTTGAGACTTGGCTTGGTTGTCCTGAAATCTTTAAAGGAATAGATCTTCAAATGTTACTCAGAGTAGGGCTGTCGTTTGTCCCTGGGCTGCTTTTACTTAGAGAATTCTGTCTTGATAGGTTGAGAATGAGCAAAGCCCAATTAATTCATAGTTGTAGTTTATATTTTAAGGTTCATCTGGGGATTCTGTGCATAACAAGATTGCAAATGCTTACTTATTTCACTGGGCACTAATGTACATCAATATATAAATCTTAGTGGCATTTAAAGCCTGTCTTGAGTCTTTTCATCACAAGTACCAAGAGATTTGCATTGTGGTATAGAGAACTGTACCTTTAAATGGTTTAACAAACAGGAAGCCTGGACGAGAGGCTCTGCAGAAGCCCACGTTCTGTTATGTAGAGACAGTGGGAACGGTGAACAAAGACGATCTTTTCAAATACCTTGAGCCCATGGTGATTAGTGAACACCACATACATCACTTCTTACTTCTATAGAATATACACTAAGGGGTTCTGAAAGAATGCACATAAATTGTGTATTTTGCTTGTGAAGGAGAACTTGCCTGTGCAAAACCAGACCACGATATTATCACATTTAACAGCCTGTTCCAAAACACAAATATGGGTTTTGCATGTACTGACAATTAAACGCAAGAACTGTGGGTAAAAATGTAGAGACCACATTAAGCAAATTTGTCTCCCAACATGAAAGGGGAGGAAATTGATAAAATAGTAAGGGGATTCTGTAATGTAGTTGGTACATGATCATGGGATGGATTTGTTGTTCAGTAATATCTATTCCTTAATCTTCATATATTCAGGTATTAAGTCAACATTAAGAATATAGTTGCTCTCAATCAGACATCATTGCATTTCACAATAGTGATGAAATCAAACTTTTCAATAAATTTGTTAAATAGCCCTTGACTAAATGAGACTGATTCAATTGGGTGAAATTTAATTTTTGTGTGTGTTGGCAGAATCTCAACTTGATGGAGGTTTTCTTTAATTCAGAAGTTCTTGGCAGCGGAGTGCTCCTGCAAATGAAGGATGGAGTGCTCCTAATTATATACACTATGTTGGAATGAAAGACAAAGTCATTTTACTTCAAAGTAAATCAAATAGTTTAGCAAGTCACATGCTAGCCTAACAGACTGATATAGTTTAAGCGGTTCACAATGGCTTTTGTTGGGTGTCAAAACTCTGTTACTGCTTGGAAGTGTTGTCTTTACTGCAAAAGTAGATAGGATGCCACTGAGCAATAGGGACATTTTTTGTTTGTAAGTCTCACAATGTGTAGTGTGGGTGTGCAACATTAAGTCCATATGTATAGGTCTAAAACTTAAGTGATAGGATCATATTACATACAAGTTTCCAGTTTTTGTAAGAAGTATGGCCCCAATCCAGCAGCTGGATCAACATGTGTAGCCCCATTGAAGTTACTCATGGGTAGATGGAAGCACCTACATGGATTGAATCTCAGGACTGGGGCATATATTACATGCTTAGCCTGAATAAGAATGGGAGCATAATATACCCAATCAACGCTCATTTTGCACAGATGTAAGGTACAATGCAGACCCAATATTTCTATCAAAGATGGAATACAAATAAAAAATAGTCATGACATTCTTACCTTATTTATTTTTTATTTCTCTGGTTGGTTCATGCTATTTTCATCACCTTCAGACATTAGATTCCTGATGTTAGTTCCTGTGGCATCCTTTGCTCATACTGAGGTCCTCATCATGATCCCCCAAATCATTAACTTAGGCTTTTCTATTACAAATATTTTATATTATAAATATATATTATACTTTACTGAAGAAGCTTAAAATGTGAATAAAAGATAAGAGGATGAAAAGAAAAAGGAAAGTTTAAATGAAAGGTAAAATTGATGGGAAGCGAAATAATTCAGTAGATCAGCAATATCATTTTTGTTGGTTGCAAACCTCTCCACTTGTATCAGTTTGACATCACTGTAAACTCTTTTGCTTACCTGTTTACTTGTATATTTAAATAGCTCAGTTTTTTATTGTAACTGTTACTTTAGTTTTATCAGTTTTTAACACTTCTCTAAGTTCTGTCTATATATCTTGCATTCCTCCCCCTTTCACAAAAATGGATACAAGTTCCTTGACTGCTAGAGCTGACCCTGGACATAGTTTTAAATACCATCTCTGAAAATTGATGGAAACATGGAGGAAACAGAAAACAGTAGGTGTTGTTTGTTATGTGCATGTTCCATGGAAATGTCACTGCCCCACTGTGGAACAGCCGGTAGATGAAAGAAGAGATGGCAGTAGCAACCAACCTATAATGTCAGAACTAATAACCACTCCTCAGCTTCAATATTTGTTTTAAGAGTGCAGAAGAATTTCTTTTTATCCACATTTTTCTTCCCCTTAAAAAAAAATCACATGCTTAACTCTTCTTGTCAACAATTTGCTCTCTTTTCTTTTTGTCTCTCGCTTCATTTTTCTAATTCAGATTACACATTGATGGATATTTTCCCCCATTATGCAATGTATTAATGTGATCAATAAGCACTTAAAATTCAGTTAAGTATTATTTTTCCTCCCACAGCTTTCATGAAAATCATTCAGTTGCATAAGATTATGTGGCTTACACCACAAAAGACCCAAATATTTTCCATTGAAGTCAATGGGAATTTTGCCATTAACTTTGGTAGGAATCAGAATAGGGCTTAAAATGGTGAGAAGAGGCGAAATCCTGATCTGCTGAGTTTTGCAGTTAAACTCAGTGATCATTGATCCTCATCCAAGATCTTGTTTAGAATATGATTCAAGAAATAGAAAGTAGACATATCAGGTTTTAAATTACCAACCTGAGAACCAAAAGGGAGGGTGTTGTGTTCAACATATTTTCTTAAAGATTACTTTGCCTCCAGTGTCCCAGTGCAGCCTTCCTGTCAGGCCCTTCCAAAAAATCTCAGAGTGTGGAATCATAAGAACTTCCCCTCTGTTCCTTTCTGGCTTCTTCCATCAAAGGCTCACTTATCTGAAGAAATTAACAGCTCCATAACCACATAAGACTTATTTGTGTTATCAGCCGTTTACTTAATCATTTCCAGAGCCAACCAAAATCTAAAGAAAAACTGGCCAAAGATGTAGCTATCACACTCCAAACAATCCATGACATTTGGTGAAGTTTAACACATCTTTATAGCCAACAAGGAAATATCTGGGAGATATGACAGTTGTGATCCATAAGGAATGTTTCATTGCTGATGTAGAATTTTACTGGCCAATGATGCAAACAAGTACTTCATTATATAAAGCTACATTTGCTTTGTAGTAAAACCTTGCCAGTTAAATGAACTCCTGGTTAAGTTCAATTGTATCCCAAATTAGACTCATAGACTCATGGGTTAGAAGGGACCAATATGATCATCTACTCTGACCTCCTGCACAAAGCAGGCCACAGAACCCTACCTATCCACTTCTATAACAAACCCCTAACCTATGTCTGAGTTATTGAAGTCTTCAAATTGTGGTTTGAAGACCTCAAGCTGCAGAGAATCCACCAGCAAGTGACCCATGCCCCACACTGCAGAGGAAGGCGAAAAACCTCCTGGGCCCCTGCCAATCTGCCCCAGAGGAAAATTCCTTCCCGACCCCAAATATGGTGATCAGCTAAACCCTGAGCATGTGGGCAAGACTCACCAGCCAGCACTCTATGATTGTCAGCTGTGTGGACTTCTGGAAATCTGTGCAGTCTCAGATTGAGCTGTTACTCTCTTCAGTGTGCTCTGGGGATGATGTCCTGAAGCACACCCTTTAAACAGAAGAACAATCAGAGAGGGCCGTCCAACACTATTTTACATGATGCCCCACGTGTAGATAAAGGAGCCCAGACTTTTTTTAAGTTGGGTAGCTGGTTTCCTTCCTCACCTGAAACATGATTTTATCTGAAGGTTTTGTGTATTGCCTAAAGACTCTTTAGCTAAGCAGGGTTGAAAGTACATATTTTTGATGATCAAAAATGCATTTATTTGGATGAATGTTTTATTGGCTCTTTTATGGATATGTCTAAAATGGGTCACCATTTTGGAAAGGCTGAAGAGTGAACAGGAATAGCATAGAGGATGCCCAGTATTGCTGCAGACTTGCTATTCACTAGTTACCAATAACAGTCCTTATTTGTTTGCTGTCCCGTGATCATACTAGAATTCACATGTCAGATCTGAGGGATTCAAGAAAAGTTTTTGGCAAATTTCCAGTCACACTCCCATGTAATCAGATAGGGTGAAACTGATTCCTCGGCAGGGGCGGCTCCAGGCCCCAACATGCCAAGCACGTGCTTGGGGAGGCATGCTGCGGGGGGCGCTCTGCCAGTCGCCGGGAGGGTGGCAGGCAGCCAGCCTTCGGCGGCATGCCTGCAGAGGGTCCACTGGTCCCGCGACTTTGGTGGAACCGCGGGACCAACGGACCCTCCGCAGGCACACCTGCGGGAGATTCACCGGAGTCGCGGGACCAACGACCAGCAAAGCCCCCCCCATGGCAAGCCACCGTGATTGGGGCGGCGAAATGTCTAGAGCCGCCCCTGTTCCTCGAGCAACTCTATTGGATCCAGTGGGAGAAGCTGGTTTTCAGTACTTTCAGGAGACGCTCATCATCTTGCAGAACTGAGCACATAGATCAGCTTAGTTAACCCACGCTGTAATGTAGCAAAGTCTGGGGTTAGACACAGTGATGATAGCCATTAGGTCCCCAATGCTGCTAAGCAATATTTAGCTTCATAAGGAGAAGCCAATCACCAGAAGATTCAGAGTTAAAGCTAAAAAGCCATTTAAAATATGTCATATCTCAGCATTGATCATATGGGAAGAAAATCTAAGGAGAAAAGGAGTGCAGGAGATCTGGCAGTTTCTCAAAGAGACAATATGAAAGGCGCAGCAGCACATTATCATATGAAAAAAGATATGGAGACAAGTAGGAGATCAATATGGCTCCTTCAGGAGCTCTTTAATGATCTGAAAAACAAAAACAAAAAAAGTGGAAAGATGGACAAATTGCTAAGGATGAGTACAAAAGAATAATACAAGCATGCAGGGACAAAATCAGAAACACTTAGCAGAGAACATTAAAACCAATGAGAAGAGGTTCTATAAATACATTAGGAGCAAGAGAAGAAAGACAAAGGAAAGTGTAGGACCTATACTTAGCGGGAAGAAGAGCTAATAACTGATGACGTCAAGAAGGCTGAGGTGCTTAATGCCTTCTTTGCTTCAGCATTCACTGAACAACTTAATGGTGAACAGATGCTCAACGGAATTAATATTAACAAGGAGGAAGGAACACAAGCCAAATTAGGGAAAGAACAGGTTAAAGATTATGTAGATGTATGCAAGTCTGCAGGGCCCGATGAAATTTATCCTAAGGTAGTTAAAAAACTAGCTGTAGTGATATTGGAACCAAAAATGATTCTGTTATTGATAACTCATGGAGGACAGGTGAGTTCCCAAAGGACTGAAGAAGGACAAACATAGTACCTATCTTTAAAATGGGGAGCAAAGAGGACCCAGGGAACTATAAACCAGTCAGCCTAATTTGGATACCTGAAAAGGTATAGGAACAAATTATTAAACAATCAGTTGGTAAATTTAGAGGATAATAGTTTATAAGCAATTGCCAACAAGCATTTGTCAAGAATGACTCATGGCAAAGCAACCTAATTTCCTTCTTTGACATGGTTATTGGCCTACTAGATGTGGGGGGAAGCTGCAGATATCGTATAACTTGATTTTAGTAAGACATTTGACACAGTCCCACAGTCTCATATGCAGAGGAGGGAAATGTGTCCTAGATTAAAATATTATACAGCAAGTGCACAATTGGTGAGACAGCGTACTTAGAATAGCTACCAATGGTTCACTGAAAATCCTGGGTCTCGTACTATTTAATTTTTTTGTTAATGACTTGGATAATGGAATGGAGAGTACACTTATAAAATCTGTGGATGACACCAGGCTTGGAGGCGTTGCTAGCATTCGGAGAACAGTATTAGGATTCAAAATTACCTTGAGAAATTGGAGAATTCGTCTGAATTCAACAAGATGATATTCAATAAAAACAAGTGCAAAGTATTTAATTTAGGTAGGAAAAATCAAATGTACAATTACAGAATGGGAAATAACTGGCTAGATGATAATACTGCTGAAAAGGATCTGGGGGTTATAGTGGGTCATGAATCTAACAGTCAATAGTGTGATACAATTGTGAACAAAGTTAACATAATTCTGGGATGTATTAACAGGAGTATCATTTGTAAGTCATGGGAAGTAATTGTCCCCCTTTACTCAGCTGAAGGACTGAATCCTGTTCTGGATGTCACACTTGGAAAGATGGGGATGAATTGCAGAAAGTCCAGAGGACAGCAGCAAAAATGATAAAAGGTTTAGAAAACTGACCTGCAAGGAAAGATTTTTTTTAAAAAATGGATATGGTTAGTTTTGAGAAAGATGGCTTAGAGGGGTGTGATGGGTTGGATCACAGAACCTCCCTTGGAAACTGCCAGCTGACTACTTCTGCCCCTTCTTTCCCTGCCAGCTCGGGACCCCAGCACCCTGTCTTGTTGAACCAGACACGCCCATCTGCTCCAACACAGACTCAGGGTCTGAATTACTCACCCCAAAGCTGTAGACTTATCTGAAAGCAGCTTACAGAAGTGTTCTTGTCTTTAACACTCCGATGCCCAACTCCCAATGGGGTCTAAACCTAAATAAATCTGTTTTACCCTGTATAAAGCTTATACAGGGTAAACTCATAAGTTGTTCGTCCTCTATAACACTGATAGAGAGAAATGCACAACTGTTTGCCCCCCCCCAGTATTAATACATACTGTTAGTTAATTAATAAGTAAAAAGTGATTTTATTAAATTCAAAAAGTAGGATTTAAGTTGTTCCAGGTAGTAACAGACAGAACAAAGTGGATTATCAAGTAAAATAAAATAAAACATGCCAGTCTATGTCTAAGCCAACTGAATAGAGATAAAGTCTTCACCAGTTCCAGAATGCTCCGTTTTACAGACTAATCTCCTTTTAGTCTGGGTCCAGCAATCACTCACACCCCTTGCAGTCACTGTCCTTTATTCCAGTTTCTTACAGGTATCTTTGGGGGTGGAGAGGCTCTCTGGGCTGAAATGGATTTTCTCTTGTGGGCAGAGGCGGCTCCAGGCCCCAGCATGCCAAGCGCGTGCCTGGGGTGGCAAGCCATGGGGGGGGGCTCTGCCAGTCGCTGCGAGGGCGGCAGGCAGGTTGCCTTCGGTGGCTGGCCTGCGGAGGGTCCGCTGGTCCTGCGGCTTCGGCGGACATCCCGCAGGAATGCCACTGAATCCGCGGGACTGGGGACCTCCCGCAGGCAAGCCGCGGAGGCAGCCTGCCTGCCGTGCTTGGGACGGCAAAATACCTAGAGTCGCCCCTGCTTGTGGGTGGAGACCCCCTCCTCTCTCCTATGCAAAGTCGAGCTACAAAATGGAGTTTTGGAGTCACCTGGGCAAGTCACATGTCCATGCTTGACTGAGTTCCTTACCAGACAAGCCACATTCCTGGAAAAGCATAGATGTGGATTGATGTCTCCAAATTCATTGTTGGCTTAAGTGTTTCTTGACTGGGCACTTACTGGAAACAGTCTTTTCTCAGGAAGCTAACCAACTGCTTCACTAGAGCCTACTTAGAATCAAACAACTATGCAGCCAATATTCTTAACTTTGAATACAAGAATGATACAAGTATACAAATAGGATTAATAGATTCAGTAGATCATGACCTTTACAGAGATATGTTACAAGGCATATGTAGCATAAAACACATTCTAGTTATGTTATATATGTTATATAAATACATTCATAAGCATATTTCTATAAAGCCTTATGGGTGGCACCATCACAAGGGGACCTGTTAACAGTCTTCAGTTATGTTAAGGGATATTGTAGAGCAGGGGTTCCCAAACTTGGTTCATGACTAGTTCAGCATAAGCCCCCAGTGGGCCGTGAGACTCTTTTTTACCTGAGCATCCACAGGTACAGCCGCTCACAGTTCCCAGTAGCTGTGGTTCGCTATTGCCAGCCAATGGGAGCTGCAGGAAGCGATGGCCCGACCTACGCCACTTCCCGCAGCTCCCATTGGCCAGGAACAACAAACTACAGCCACTGAGAGCTGTGAGCAGCCATACCTGTGGACACTCAGGTAAACAAAGTATCTCATGGCCCACCAGAGGCTTACCCTGAACAAGCTGTGAACCAAGCTTGGGAACCCCTGTTGTAGAGAGGATGGTGATCAACCATTTTCCATGTCCATTGAAGTTAGGAAAAGTAATTGGCTTAATCTGCAGCAAGGGACATGAAGGTTAGATATTAGGAAAAACTTTCTAATTATAAGGATAGTTAAGCACTGGAATAGGTTTCCAAGGGAAGTTATGAAATCCCTGTCACTGGAGTGGTTTTTTAGAGGTGGGTTTGACAAACACCCTTCAGGGATAGTGTAGGTATGCTTGGTCATGCCTCAGTGCCTTGGGCTGGTCTAGATGACCTCTTGAGGTCTCTTCCATCCTACGTTTCTATAATTCTGTGGTATGGAAGTCTATCACTGATTTCAGTGGACATTGGATCAGGCCCTGGTAAATAAAATAGGTTATTTTTTATAGATTTGTGTTCCACTTATACAGTAGAGGGAGAGGGGTTACAGATGGAATTCATCTTTCTCTTATTTTCCCAGTTAATGTTAACTTAATACAAATCCTCAATATTATTTTAATGTTTTTGTCTTTTTTTGAAGACTCTCTCATTTCAATAAATATGTTCTTCTAGGCCAGGGTTGAAAATGTAAATGATCCCCAAGAAATCTAATTGGTCTAATTTTGGTTGATGGGTTTAGAGTGCAGGCTCTAGGGATGGGTGGGTTGGTCGCCTGTGATAGACAGGAAGTCAGACTAGATGATCTGGTGGTCCCTTCTGGCTTTAAAATCTATGGTTTTAATTAACAGTATCTGCAGCTGAAAACAGGAGTTAAAACCTACACTGCCCCTGTGGTCTTGCATGTATTTTTCACAAGTAATAGAGAGCCACAGTTTATAAATGTTTATTATGAAACTTTAACATCTAAAGAGTGAGACCTGCAAACCTTGCTTGGGAAAATAATGGTTTCTTTGTAAAACTAGATAATAATTAATGTACTGTAGACAAAAAAGACTCCTATTGGCCACTGTTTATGCTAGGGAAAGTAAGCAGTGGTTAATACAGACCTTAAAAACAACAAAGGAATAAAAAATAACAGTTTTATCATTGGCATACTCAGCATATTGCTTTAAAATAGCTCTGTAGTACAGATATGAAATACATTAAGAGAGCTATTTAATTCAGGCATGTTGCCAAGAAGAAGCAATGATGTTGTTTACCGTTTATTAATACTGAATAAAGTAAAATTATCTTCAATTTTTTGCATCTGGAGAACATGTTTTACAGAAAGGCTAGACTATTAAAAGCTGACCACGTTCCATAAAATGCAAAAGTTGAGTCTCTAACCACAATAACAGTATTAAGAGAGGATATAATTGAAAGGAATCTGATATGAAATGTTTATCCTCTCAGAAATTGCTGCCTTGCATCACATTAATTTATATGGATGGATGTGCTGAGTCTTTTCAAACAGCATGCAAGGCTGTGTAATAGTCAATGGTACCTGGCACTTTTAAACCAAAATTTGACATACCCAACCCAAAATTACTTCCAGATGATTTGCCATGCCTCGTGGTCTGAAAAGTGAGGATCCATTTAACTAACAGATTCTCAGCAGCAATAAGCATAGTTAGATTTCCAAAGCAGGACAAAGCTGCTACAGTTGCTGGGGAAAATCAAATTTGGGCCATTCGTTGTTGAAGATAGATTATTTGTTTATCTTATTTCTTTCCTCTATACTCAGTACAATGAAAGCCCTACATGCACAAGCTGGCTATCTTTACAACTACTCTGTAGAATTTGTTAGTTTGAATTGAAGTGATTCTGCATACAGAAAACTGATCCACATCATTCAGCTCCCTCCCAGTGGAACAACCCAGCACTGCCTCTCCTGATAGGTACTTTGGCTATGAAGTTGCATGGTGTTCCAGGTAGTTGTAACTGAGCCCCAAATAATTGGTTTCCCTCCTCTGACAGAGAGAACAGAGGGATATGGATGTAGTAGTTCCCTTCTGAGAGTGCAGAAGCTGCCCAGGAGAAAGTAGAAAAGACATGTCATCATGGATTTTCCCTGCAATTATTGCCATGGTCAAAACAACCTTCAGCTTTCTGGAAGGACTGAAAGAGGTGGTCAGGACAGTCCCTAGCTTTCCTTGTAGATTGAAAAGCATGGTCAGAACTATTTCTACTTTGTTTTCAATTGTGGGTCCTAATGCCACCTATGTCATAGACATGTGTGATCTTGGACAAGTAAGTAACTGCTCTGGGTCTCAGTTTAGCTAAATCTTTAAAATGGGATCATTTATATCTGTCTCCTTCATTTGAAGTAGTGTGGTGAAACCTAACAAAATAAGCGTGAAGTATTAGGAAGGCCAGTCATTAAAAAGGGTGGGGACAAAACTCAAGTCATCTTTGTTTTGGGTGCTTTTTGGAGGAGAAGGCTATTCTTGGTTCATCAGATCATGGGCTTCCTACTTCTTTGTGTGGTTTGTAAAATCTTTACAATTTCAGCCGAATCACTCTCTTCGGGTGAAAGTCAGTTATCAGTCAAAAGGTAAAACGCAAATGTTCTAAGGTTTACACTTAGAAAAATAATCAATTAACCCTAGAACTCATGCGTGAGAGAACTGTGAGTGCTTATTACTGAAATGCTGAACTGAAGTTGTTCTTCTGCTTCAGATTTTATTGAAACCAAAATCCATTCTGGGTTGCTCAGTTATTCATGCACGCCATTTCTAGATGAAACATACAGGAAAATGTATATCTTTTTGAGGCATGCAGAATTCATTCACAACTTAAATGATTTTATTGAATTTTTGCCAGACAAAATTTTGGTTTGGTTTGGTTTTCCATGCTTGAACTTTGCATGGAAATGAACAAAGTTCATTTCCATGCAAAGTTCAAGCATGGAAAATTGCAACTGAAACAGAATTTGCCTGAGGAAGTTATGACTGAGAGAGGGAGTTTATAATGGAAGCTGCAATTCTATCTCACAGTAGGTCTATAGCACTTGCTAATGCTCCAGATAAAATAAATTAATAACATTAAATGGACTGTGTCTGAGAAGATACAGGCTCAATCTGTAGGTGCAGAGAGAGTTAAAGGACTATCAGCCAAGTGCCTGCAGCACGTATGAATATTTTAGTAAGGTAGTATATTGACCATGCACTCTGAAGTGTTATTCCAATTATGCAATGGTCTTTTGTTTTTAGTAATTTTGTTTTGTTAGTAATTGCATCATAATAGGAAAACCAGTTAGAATAAAAACATCAATAGGGACATCCGTCATACTAACACTAGCTAGCATTATCGTTTGCAAGGGATGTGAATGCTTTCCTCTCCCCTCCCTCCCCCGCCCCCAGATGTACTAATGCACTTCCGTCCCAACCCACAACACCTCTATCCTCATCCCAGTTCTTGACACCCACATTGCTTTGTTGGTGCACCTCAGTTTTTGACTTGCAACATCTGTGGCTATTCCAGTCCCAGGTTCCCACATGGCATATTTTTTTCTGGAATTCAAAAATCCATACCTCTGTAATTGCCAAAGATGATAGTGATGATTGTCTGCTCTTTTAGTTCCCTAAAATGTTATTCCTCCTACAGCTGCTTACCTCCATATCTGACAAAGTACCCCAGACCTGATTTGCAGCCATCACGCTTATTCCAGTCCAGTGTCCTGCACACGTTGGTCAATAGTTCTGGCCCTCCCAGCTCATACTATTCTAGTAATTATCTCTGCTCAGCGGAAGCTACCACCAATGCAGTCGATTTTTTTTTAATCCAGTGACATCTATGAAAGGATACATAAGTAGAATGGGTGGGGAAATAAGGGTGGGGCCAGTGGGGTTGTTCTGCAGAAAAAAAAAAACACCTTTGGCAAAAATTAAAAACCAAAAATAAATGTTGGATTCAAATCCCCACTCAGCAGATCAGATTAACAAAACTGGATTAGAGTAGCAGCTGTGTTAGTCTGTATCCACAAAAACAACAGGAGTACTAGTGACACCTTAGAGACTAACAAATTTATTTCAGCATAAGCTTTCATGGGCTACAGCTCACTTCTTCGGATGCATAGAATGGAACACACAGACAGGAGATATTTACATGTACAGAGAACATGAAAAGGTGGAAGTATGCAAAGGTGTATTAGTAAAGCAGAGCACCCAGAAGTCGTGAACAGTACCTTTCAATAGGAACCACATTGGGATGTCAACCATCACACTTGCCTCCAGTCAGTTCAGCTTCCTCTACATTTGTTACACTGGCTATAAATAACTTTATTTTCTTTCCTCACACATATGAAATAGTTTCTCCTTTCTCTGTTAACTCTCTCTCCCCTTTCAGTACAAGTTTTGTGCTAGTTCAAATCAGATTCTTCTAGTTTTGTGGTTACTTTTTCTTCTGTTTTCCCTCATAAACATGATTACACTGTATTTACTTGCATATGATCAATTCTACTTATACTAAGCTGTTAGAGCATTAGATTGGAGCAGGCTCTGTCAGACCTGAATACCTTCACTCCTAACAAGCTACTCAGGCCTTCAGTGGTTTGTGTCCTGCTTTTGTACCTTCAGTGCCCTTTGCAGCATGAGGGAATCAGTCACTGACGTGATCTTGGCCGCTGCAAGTAGCGTTGGCCTCTCCTACCTTACTCTTCAACTTGTCATATTCCTGTTGTGGCTGAGTGGCTACTTCTTTGGGTCAGGGTAGAATCGACTTGCACTTGATCCATTCTTTTTTCTCCACCTTTCACTTGACTTGCTCATTTTCGTTTGGGTTTGGACAATCCTTTTTGTGGCCTCCTTCTTCTACTGCAGCATCTAAAAAAGAGTAAAAGGGGTGCTCAGTTTGGGGATACAGCCAATAGCGTACTTTTTATTTCCTTTAGCTTGATTTGATAAATAATGTCCCACAGCCTTTATATACCAAGTATCAGAGGGATAGCCGTGTTAGTCTGGATCTGTAAAAGCAGAAAAGAATCCTGTGGCACCTTATAGACTAACAGACGTTTTGGAACATGAGCTTTTGTGGGTAAATACACACTTCGTCAGATGCATGTAGTGGAAATTTCCAGGGGCAGGTATATTTATGCAGGCAAGCTAGAGACAATGAGGTTAGTTCAATCAGGGAGGATGAGGCCCTGTTCTAGCAGTTGAGGTGTGAAAACCAAGGGAGGAGAAACTGGTTTTGTAGTTGGCAAGCCATTCACAGTCTTTGTTTAATCCTGAGCTGATGGTGTCAATTTGCGATGACTGAAGTCAGCAGTTCTCTTTGAAGTCTGGTTCTGAAGTTTTTTTTGCTGCAGTGGCAACTTAAGGTCTGCTATAGTGTGGCCGGAGGTTGAAGTGTTTCTCCTACAGGGTTTGTATATTCCTTCCTAATATCTGATTTGTGTCCGTTTATCCTACATGCATCTACTGCATCTGACGAAGTGGGTATTCACCACGAAGTTCATGCTCCAAAACGTCTGTTAGTCTATAAGTGCCACAGGTTCTTTGCTGCTTTTACAGATCCAGACACACGGCTACCTTTTGATACTTGACCATGCAGGCACTGCTTTAGCCGTATGGATGGATCCATCACCTCATGAAGAACAGCAAATACAAGACAGTATCATCTTCCTTTCCAAATGCAAATGAATGGACATCATACCAATGGACTAAAGGTAAAATCATGCTATCTACATACTACCGACCACAGTGAGAGATTTATGCCATAGCCTATTAAAGAAACTGAGCAACCATCTGATCAGCATTCTATACAGCAAACAGGAAAAATCAAAAAGAGCTCTCCAACTGGAGACTCTCATTAATAACCAACTTCCCTACAAACAGACTTCACTAAAATAGACAGGGGATCTACATTACTCACTTCACCTCTCTACAAAGAAAAAGGACTGTAAGCTGTCTAAACTCCTACCTGCCCATGGGACACACACCATAGTACCTCTAACACCACAGCAATATATCAATCATCAACTACCACACTCAGCCCAGAAAAAGTCTGTCCTATCTTCGGGGACTCTCTTTCTGCCCTGCCACCCCACCAAATGATACAGATCTGCGTGATCTGGAAGCTATTTCGCCATCTTCGACTCAAAGATACTTCCAGGATAACACTAACAGCGCACGATACACAGGTACCCTCCCTGACAGCACAGAAGAGAGACTCACATGGACTCCTCCTGAGTGGTCGAAATGACGTTGGACCTATACGTTGAATGCTTCCGCTGACGTGCACAGGCATAAATTTGGAACAACATCGCTGTCTCATAACCTAAGTCGTGGCAGAACGCAATGCCATCCACGCCTCAGAAACCCTCCTGCATTTCATCAAAGGGCTGATAAAGGAGGTGTGTTGTTCCTATGAAAAGTTGACTACCAAAAGGAGGTGCCAGACACTCTCCACACCAAATTCTACAGGCCCTTCCCTCAGAGTCCACTGAGGATTACACTAAGAAACTGCACATCTACTCAGGACACTCCTACACTAACACCGAACAAATCAACGTACCTTGAGCCCTGACCAGGTTATTCTATTCTATACCAAGATCCACACCGGAAATCCTGGACACCCATCATCTCGGACATTGGACACACTCAGCTGAAGGACTGTCTGGATATGTGACTCTCTACTCAGACCTTGCCATCAGCCTCAGCTATCTCCGTGACACCATGATTTCCTGAGGAAACTACAATGCATTGGTGACCTTCCAGAAAACACCATCCTTCCACTGGACGTAGAGGATCTCTACACAAACATCCCACAACACAGATGGAATACAGCTGTCAGGAACAGTATCCCTGATGATGCCCAGCACAACTGGCTGCTGAGCTCTGTGCCTTTATCCTCACACACAACTTTTTCAAATTTGATGACAATATATATCTCCAGATCAGAGGACACGCTATGGGGCCCGAATGCCCACAATTATACCAATATTTGTATGCCGACGGTGAACAACGCTTCTCGGCTTTCGTCCCTCACGCCCTTTCTCTACCTACGCTACATGATATCTTCTCATCTGGACCAATGGGAAGGAACTCTGGAATAATTCCACACGATTTAACAGCTTCCACCTCACCATCAACCTCAGCCTGCCAATTACACAGGAGGTCCACTTCCTAGACCCATTGTGCAAATAAGTGATGGTCCATTACACCACCCTTACTTGAAACTACACGCGCTATGCCTACCTTCATGACTCCAGCTCCATCCCGGACACACACGATCCTTTGTCTCAGCCAAACACTGAGGTACAACCGCATCTGCTCTAACCTTCAGACAGAGACAACACCTACAAATCTCCACCAAGCATTCTCGAAACTACAATACCCGAACGAGTAATAAGGGAAACAGATCAACCGAGCCAGACGTGTACCCAGAAGCCTCCTACTGCAAGAACAACTGAAGAAAGAACCAACAGGACTCACTGGCCATCACATACAGTCCCCAGCTAAAACCCCCAACGATCGCGGATCACACCCATCCTGGACAACGATCTCACACTTTCACAGCCTTGTGGTGGCAGGCAGTCCTCGCCCACATGCAACCTACCAACCTGAAACATATTCTCACCAGTAACTGCACACCACCCATAGTAACTCTAGCTCAGGAATCGATCCATGCAACGAACCTCTATGCCAACTCTGCCCACATGTCTACACCGTGACACCTCACAGAGGACTAACCAGATCAGCCATACCATCACTGGTTCATTCACCTGCACATCCACATATAATAACGCATATTATGCCAGCAATGCCCCTTGCTATGTACATCAGCCAACTGGACAGTCGCTATGGAAAAGATAAAGGACACAAATCAGATATTAGGAATGGAAATATACAAACCTGTAGGGAACACTTCAACCTCCCTGGCCACACTATAGCAGACCTTAGTGACATCCTGCAGCAAAAAAACTTCAGGACCAGACTTCAAAGAGAAACTGCTGAGCTTCAGTTCATCTGCAAAAGTGACACCATCAGCTTAGGATTAAACAAGCTGTGAATTGGTTTGCCATACTACAAACAGTTTCTCCTCCCTTGGTTTTCACACCTCAACTGCTAGAACAGGGCCTCATCCTCCCTGATTGAACTAACCTCATTGTCTCTAGCTTGCCTGCATATATATACCTGCCCCTGGAAAGTTCCACTACATGCATCTGATGAAGTGAGTATTCACCCATGAAAGCTCATGCTCCAAAACATCTGTTAGTCTATAAGGTGCCACAGGATTCTTTGCAGCCTTTATACAATGAGCTAAATCTTCTCTTCCCTTCAACAGGCACTTTCATACTGTAAACCCTCTTCTCCTACTCCAGTTACAAACTTTGGTCCCCTTTTAACAAGGGACTGGAATGTCCCACACTCATGTGACTTTATTTTATTCCTCTTATCTCAGATCAGTCACTTAATATCTGTTTCTCAGCTTTCTCATCTGTAAAATGAGATATTAATAGTGACTTACAGCCCTTATAAGGAAATCCATGCCAAGGATGGTCATTATAGGTGGGAAAAATGGCATCATAGTTCTTTCTTCCCAAGCAGCAAAGAGATATGAGTATTTCAGTAATGATTAATCAGACAATGAATGCAGAGGAGTATACAAATTGTTTCTTCAACACCTATAGCTGATTCTAAAAGATAACACATGAGGCAAGAAATTTTAAGAACTTAATTTTATATTATGTTTCACATTATGAAAACTTGTTTTCTAATCCAATATCTACAAATATGTAGAAAACATCTGAAAATGCATAGAAGGAGTGTGATAAGAATGTGCTTTCTTTCAGAAAGACACATAAAACATAGGCACAGAGACATTGTTTAGGATGATACCAGTGTGTATCATTAATAGTAATGGAATGAAATGAATTAGTGGAAAAGGAGAAAAGAGAAATCACATGAAGCACAAATATATTTATAGCAAACTGAATAATAAGAAAAGTTAATTGGACATTTAAACAAAGCAAGATTACACATTTATAAGATTCTAAAGATTGACAATTAGCAAGCAATAATATAGAAAATTTGCTCTTATCAGACCTCAAATACATATCAAATACATTGCAAAGAAACTTTTAATTGCCAAAGAGAATGAACATTTACCTGAATATAAACTCAGTGAAGCAATTATTTTCTTTATTGTTATTTTTATAGTGTCTCAGGGCCAACTTAGAATGGAGAGGAAGTGCATTGTGCCAGGTACTATATAAACGCAGAATGAGAGACAGTCCCCGACCCAAAAAACTTGTAATTCAACTACACATGACAGACAAAGGAAGGAGGGGCAGCATATAACATACAATATTCTTCCATTTTCAAGAAGCTTCTTCACTGGTTATCTTTAGTCCTGTAGGTCACACTGCGTGTGGTAAATGGGATTCTTGCAGAATTATAATTTGTGTCAAAAGACGTTGTTTGACCACTACCCATGGATGTATAACTAGCTATGATTAATATTAAGTAAGACATGAAAAGAAGTTATTGGTTTAAAAAATTGGATAGCATGTGTTTACGGTGAAACAAGGGTATGATAAAGTGTAATGAGATTAAATTAATTAATGGGAAATTTATGTCTAGCATTAGGAAATGATTCCTTCATAATAGTAAGGGCTATTATATTGTACAATAACCCCCTGTGCCCAAGTTGAAGAGAAATAGTTAAAAGGTTGCATGAGGAAGTCTTCAAAATGGGATACATTTTAGTGTGGTAGAGATCATTGAATAGTCAAGATTGTGTCTATCTCCCTACCAGTGTTTCTGTCTCATAAAGTCATTAGAATGAAGCATACAGAGATTTAGACAAAGTGGAAGAAAGAGTGGTGCTTCCACTGGAGAAGCAGACTAGGGTGGCAAATTTGAGGCAGTCTGCAATCAATTAATCTGAGATCTATAAAACGTTCAGTACCTTTTGGATGTAGAATAATAATATAACTGGTAATAAGCACCAGAGACCGTTGTTGGGGTATGCACACATTTTTTGCATTGTATAAATATAAATGAGGGAGAGAAACTGTGTAAATAGGAGTACAAGTAGGAATAAGGGGGTGAAATTAAGAAAAGGTAATAGACAATATGATGAGATATTTCTGTTAAATAGGTTTAATCTTAGTTGGTTACTGATGGTAGAATTATGTGAATTCTGCAATGACTAGTGACGTTCTTCTGACTAACCTATAGGAAGAGCAATGATGGAGGCTGCCTGCATCTGTCTGCATGGTCTTCAGTAAGGTTTATAAACTCATTTTCAAACCTTGTTCCTGCCGGTTATTATTAGTCCCTGTCCATGGGCTCTGGCATCTCATTGGCAGAGAGAAAGTGGACATCAACTTAGCTGTGTACGTCAGCAGTGATACTAAATAAAGCATGACGAACGTGGTAATATGAGCAGATTCAATATCAGTGGAAAGATTAAAGATTTTGTGGCCCATGTACAGCTTTTTTTTAACAGGTTTCCCATAGGAAAGGAAATCAAGGGCAAGACCATAAAGCATGATTGTGGAAGTAATTTGGATATATCCTCACTCACAAAACTGTAAATTTACCTCCTTAGACAATATTCACCTGTTTAAACAGCTACAGGTAAAAAAAAAAAAAAAAATTGAGTGGGGAATTCAGCATTCTACTCTGCACTGGAATAACATCAGTTCTGGCAAGTAGAACCCTGAACCCTGATCTCACATGTTGGCACCTTCCCAGCTTACTGTAAAACATATCTGTACAAAATCTCAAACAGATTATTTTAAAATGCATTTCAATGTACTATTTGTCTGTAATGGACCCAAACCTTTATTCCTTACTCAGGCAGAACTCTCAATTCATTCAATAGGCATCTAGGGGACACAAGAAATAAAGGATGGGTCCTACTCGACAAAAAGAAGCTAAAGGAAGGGAACAAAACATAGATTTCTCTGACAGTTATGCATATCAGAAAGAATTTTGGCATGTTGTATTAGGGAGAATGGGTTTCTACAAAAACACAGACAAAATATGGTTACAATGCTTGACACTGCCATGGCAGCACTCCATATTTCTCTCACAAGTTTGCCTCTACAAGAATATTAACAATCTTGATATTTTTCTAACTTGGCTAGTGTCACTACCATGACTCTCAATCTGATAGTTCCCTTTGTTTCTTGACATTTCTTTTCTTAGGGGAGCAAGCACCATTTGAAATGTTAATTGAGAAAGAGAAGCAGGTAGTGCAAGCTGTCATTCTGTGCAGTGAAATAGATGGATTACAGATCAAGGTATCAGTATGTACAGCAAATTTGCTGCTCTTTTTGGGGACAAATGTCATTACAAGTGATCTAAAGATATTTTATGAGTATTAATAGAATTGTTCTTTCCTTCCTCTACCACCCATGTGGGGGATCATAAATGAAGCTATAATTTCACATTTTATATTTTAAGAAAATCACTGCTGTGTGCTACTTATGCATAATAATCTTTTCTAATAGACCTTTGTATTTTCAGTTTTTCTTTTTGTATTTGTTTTTTTGCAAAAGGTAATTTTTGAAATGTTTTTGTGAAACAAACAGAAAATCCACATTTATCCTCATCCAGTGGTATAAGTGATGCAAAGTTATTGAGGAAACACAATGCCTGAGATGCATTCCCTAACCCAACTTTGAGGGTGGAAAAGATCTCATTTGAAGTTCCACCACACAGAACCTGTCTACTAAGGTTCCATTCAGGAGAAGTAGATTTCACCCTTTGGTAAAAAGGAACACTGGACATCTCTCAGCTGTTTTAAATCAGTGTCTTCAATGAAACTATGCCAATTTATATCAGTTGAAGATTGGCACCATTCTCTCTGAATCTTTGAGACCATGTCCTTGTGGGACAGGCCAGATAGGGAAAGATCTAATTTATTATCAGCTTAAATGTTAACTTTATTCTACTAGTAAGGAAAACTGTACTACATCTTTGTTTAAAAGGGAAAAGGACAAGTTCCTTTTGTTTATTTAATTATGAAAAGATCTTGCAATGAACATTTTTGCCCAGTTGTAGCATAATTCTCTCATTGAGAGACACATCTATCTCCCAGAATTGGTCCCTTGGCATGAAAATTATGGGAGGGGAAAGTGCTGTACCAAAGTACAGAAGTCAATTGTACCAGAATCTTAGTTAACTGCAGATGTGTTCAAGATTAAGTAACCTGTATTTTTTTGAAAGGGAGCAGTTATGTTGGTGTATATTGATTTTGTATTTTTGAATGTTATTCCAATTTTACTGTACTATCTAGTCAGCTATTGCTGATATATTGATTTTTTTTCTGTGAATTTATCAATTATAGCAAAGGACAGATACATAGAAAAAAATCAAAGGGCTTCATTCTAACACTAGAGTTGATTTGCTTTTAAGAAACTATTTCTAAAAAGCCATATTTTAATATTAAGCCACTTTCTTGGGTTCATTTTGTTTAGAGTGACTACATTTAATCAAGGTATAATTTTTAGATGCTATGGAATAATGTGCCCAATTAGGTGGGAAATGTAATAAACCTGTTGGGAGTAAATTTCAAAAGTGCAGAGCATGTTTTGGATTTTGATTTAGAATGTGACTGTAATATTGCATTAAATCAGGGCTAAGGTCTTACTCAGCTGCATTTCAATCACAATCATTTCTCATCCAGAATATAGTGTGTCTCTCTCTCTCTCTCAGAATTTAAAATGCCTTTCCAGGAAATAAATGCCTCCTGATATCAGCAGAAGTCAACAGACATAGTCTGAATGAGGCTGACTTGTGTTGTCTTCCTTCACATGCTAGACCTATAGCCGTTTCACAGGGTAGAAGTAAATATAGGTATGTACATACAGGGCCTGATTTCATTTATACTAAGCCCACTTTGTACCTCTCTGGTGGTATTAGAATGACTTAAAAGTGGGAACAAATTAAACATACTCTCACTTTAAGGCTCCTTTACGTTACCAGAGCAATATAAAGTGGCCTTGGTATAAATGAAAACCAAGTCCATAATTTAAAATGAAAAAATAAAGATGGGCAGAGATGAAGGGAGTGATGTCACAAGGTGCCAACTGCCATTCTTGCTTCTTAAGATCATCTTGAATACGGTATCACAGTTACACTCATCCAGACAGCGCAGTATGTTTCTCAGAATACCTAAAAACAGTCTTCTATAGGGTTTGGCCTGTGTGAAGAAGTAACTCTGAGAGGAAATTGAGGGGTCTGCTTCCTGTCCCAGACACGTAGCAAAGTCACAGCCTCAATACACTCAGTTCTGGCTGACTGCAATGCTGTAGCAACTTTTGCCTACTTTTCTTCCTACTGTCTTTTAGCATATTTCAGCCGTAGAAGAGTCTTGGCCCTCCAGCCAGAAAACTTTATATAGCCTTGTCCATTCTGAGGCCACAGAGTCTCTTATCAAAGTCCAGCAGAATTACTAAGAACAACTTCATCTTTAGCTCATCTGGGTTCAGTGGGCTGCCTTTTCCTCACAGGCATTCCTTTGTTCCCATCCTTGTCCCAGCTCTTGTGCCTCGAAAAATATCACTCTCCAACGGCTGGCACGCTCTTCCCCTTTTTCAAGGGTTCAGGCAGGCTGCTGCTCATCAGCTCACCATGAGAGTAACCTGTATCTTCTTCATTTTCTGCTACTCAAGCTCCTTTCAGGCTGCTTGCCAGAGAGCAGGTACTTCCCATTCTTCTCCATGCAGTTCTTTGTAAGAATCCTCACTTTTTTCCAAGCTGTGTCAAATAACTAAACAGGGCCACACAATTTCCAGTTGATCAAGATCAGCCAGAGTGTGGGGCAGAGGGAGATAGCTGATCTATCACAGGCTGAATGCTTAAGGGCCAGACATCTTGTGACAGGGAGAGAGGAAAACTGCACCGCTGCCATTTGGTATCAAATACGTACTGTTAAACTGAGTTCATGCCAATGTTATTCCAGGGCAGAGCTTGTCATAAGTAGGAATTTCTGTTCTGCGGGATACTCTCAAATTTTAAAAGCAATTTCATTTCAGAACAAAAAGTAGACATTTCAAAATTGTCCACAAGGAGTTTTCCTCAAAACACCTTAGAAATAATTGAAATGTTTAATTTCAAACATTTCTAAATGGAGTTCTGCCTAGGATCTCCCAGCTCAGCTGTGGTTCCCAGGCCTTCCCAGTTTCCTGCTGCTCCCTGCTGAGGACTCTCAGAGCTTCTAGGCTGCTGTATCCGAGTCAACGAGCCTGGAAGTCCAGGATGTCCCTGACCCTCGGGCTGCCTATATTATGAGCTACCTCTGGCCCTGGAAACCATGGAGTCTCTTACCCTGGTTCAGTCTTTCAGAGGGGCTGCCTAAGAGCAGGTGTGCATGCTGGCAGGCATGCTTTGAAACTTGCCTGTGCACCAATGGAAGATTCGTCAAAATCGACACATTTCCACAAAATGGTTTGTTTTTGACAAATTGGCATTTTCCAACAGAAATAAGTGCTGGAAGAAAATTTCCTATTTGTTATGTTTTAGGGGCTGGGTATGACTGTGCTAAGCCACCCATAAAGAGGCTGCAAGGTTAGCAATCCATTGCAAGACTACTTAATCCAAGCTATGATTTCGGCAGACTCTGTGCGGTTATACCGGATAAGCTGTTAGTGTCTTTTCAAACTAGAGAGGCTAGTGAGAGTCCCAGTGTCTCTGTGTATGCAGCATCCTGAATAAATGAATCTCCTTTGCCTCCACTACAAATCATTCTGGTCTCTTCTCTACAATGAAGGTACTCTATAGCCAATCTATCTGTACCCCACTTTCTAGTCATTCTAATGTTTGATTTCAACAATCAGACCTTCCCCATCTTCACAAGGGAGTAAATGGAAACTGGAACAGTTAGTGTATGTGAAATTTGTGAAATTCTGTTCTTTTGTAACCATTGAAATTTCTATCATTTGCTCTTCAGCCATCATCCTCTCAGCTCCTAGCATAATCCATTTTCCTCAATTGTTGCACCATTAATATCCATTCTTCTCAGCTTCAGAACCCTATGTGTAATTTTTTAAGTGGTACTTTTTTTTTAGAACAACAATTGGTCACATATTTTAAAATTACCAAATGAGATTGCTCTCAGCAACAGTCAGATCCAAGGAACACTGTGACATTGCATTACCCGAACTATCATTTTTACATTACATTTTCATTGTGGTCTGTGTATTAGAAAGAGAGCTTGAGACATAAGCCCTCGTATTAGAGGCCTGGCATCAGGCAGGACCTGCTTACAGCATTTGGCAAGAACAGGGCTGATATTGCAAAAATGCATTTTTAAGAAGTGCTAGTTACAGAGTTCTTACACAAACACATCTCGATATTAAGTAGTACCAGACCATTCCGATAACAAGGATGGTACAAAAACATTCCCCAAAGATAACGGGCCTACACTGACTGCTCCTAAAAGATAAAGTCAGGATGACAGAACGTAATAGAAATGTTTTAATCGAACCAACATGTACAAGCTGATGAGTGATAACTAGCCACGTCGGGGGGCAGTAACTGCAGTACTAACTTGTTTGTATCAGTGTATAAAAAGGTATCTCAGAAAGAGTGTCTTTGTCTAGCCTAGGGAGGAATGGAAAGTCCTGCTATTCACTGAGCTTGGTCCATTGTTAAGGGCATACATGCATTAGTGGTCCCGTAGTGTCTGTGGGATACTAGTACCATGCTTTGTCGACAATAAACCTGTCTGGGTGCCTTTGTCCCTTAATGGATCTTGTGGTCATTGAGTGGTTTGCTTGAGGTCTGCCATGCCAGCTGTCTGTGCAGGGCTAAGGCACCAAGCAGACGGAACATACACACGCAGCCAAATATCTATCAACATACGACCACATGGGTGACCCACAGTCTGGCTCACACAAATGGAATTTGTAAAAGGTAGGGGTGGTCTGTTACAGTTACTAGGCCAGCACTCCTCATTCTGGGTGAAGGAGTTGAAACCTGTGAGGATGGCTCCCGGGAAGGAGGTCAAGTTGATTCATGGGATTTCCTATGATGATTTGAAAATGGACTTTTCTTACCCCCTGCCACCGCATAGAAGAAGCATGAGTTTCAGTCTCCCCTGAATCCCCAAATCACAAAGGACCTGTCATCATCATCTCCAGAACTGCTTGTTTTGCCTCCAGTTTTTTGTCTGGACTGCAACATCTGTAAAACAGTGTCTACAGCACAGAGGATGTCCATAAGCAGTCTGCCTGTATCTTAGGTGGTATCTTGTAGAGTTGTTGGAGGATGATGTGAAACAGCATTTATGGAGAGAGAGAAAAACATGCATGTTGCAACAGCCAATCAGCAAACAGAAATCATATCCAGAGTCTAAACTAGCAAAGTCTAATAACATCACCAAAGTCTAGCAGCTGTAGCAGCAAAGAGAAGCAGACAGGCTTTTACTGAATGACCCTTTCCACCTGTTGTGCTGTTCCTGCTATAGCAGCTGTTGCTGTATTTAGCTCCCAAGGTTGGTTGCACCCTCTGAGCTGCAACTCTTACCTCCGTCAAGTCCGTGTGGCTGGGGACACGGACACTGGACAAGGCATTCTGTCCCCTGATCTGGTCTGTGTTGAAGGTGGGTGGAGGGAGTCCTGCCCCAGGTACTACTGCTGCTTCGGATGCTGCTGGGAGGTTCTCTCTATCTCAGCACAGAGAGCACACTAGCTTATTTCACTGAGTCTAGCATATACTCAAGTTTCCTACCTGTCCCCACCCCACATAACAATAACTCTAACAAGAGGAAATGGCACTATATGAATTCATTTTTTTTTGTTACACTGATTATAATAGGAATAGAAAATGATGGTAATTTAACCCATTCTTTCTTCAGTTTAAATATTATTAGTGATTGTCTTCAGCCATTCTTCTCTGCTGCTACCGCAGCCAATCCTCTCCATAACTGGAGGAATTCCTAGAAGTGTAAACACATACTTATAGGGTAGTTTGTATTTAGTACTCTGCCAGCCTAGCGTAATTGATAGATTTGTTAGTGAAGAAGACATTTGTCTCCTGACAGGCTGAACAGCAGGCTACTTTAATTCACTGAATATGTCACGTATTATAATTCAGTGAAAGCTCCTTCTCCTGATGGAGATTAGAACTACACAGTTGCCATGAGGGGATTCATATTTCGTCCTTCCTGAATATTACAGGAAAAGTGGTACAAGAAGAAATGTTCTTATGTTGTTTCTTTGGAGCTTTGATTGACTCCTTTTATCTTTTGTTCCGAAAAAAATTTCCAAAGGGAGCTTATGCAGAAAAAGTGTCTAACAGCCGTTCTGTTTAAAAGAGACCAGCTAATGTATTGTACATCATATTCTAATTGCGCTCAAAGAAAAAATGCAAATCCAGCTATATTTCTGGGGGGAAATAATATGAGAATGATGTTATTGTGAGAAGCATTTTTTAAATAGCTTTGCAAATCAAATCACTTTTACAACTATTCATGGAAATTGTGGAATTTTAAAATTGACGTTAGTGAGGAAAAGCATAAAAGAATGCCCTGTGATAACAAAGGAAAATGACTATTTTACATTATACTTTGTATACCTGTTGTTCACATGGGTCACCTTACTTTCCCAAGTGGTTTTGCTGACTCTGATATTTCCTCTGTGAGTGTAGTTTTGCATAGCCTATGGCTTTGGCACCTTAATGTGTGACCTTTTTTCTCACTTTGTCTACCTAACCACCCCCCTTAAACTTTTCCACTTGGACCTCCCTGGCACTCCATTTACTTGCTTCAAAAACAGACTTGATGTGGTGGGAGTTTTACCATTGACTTCAGTGAGAACAGAGTCAGGCCAACACTAATCATTTGTTAATCTTCCCCTCACAAACACTTTTCTTATATCTCTTACACCCACTTCTAAGCATTTAGCCCATACTTTATAATGTTTCTCCACATCAGAGTGGACTAACATTTCAATGAAATAAAACTATGTATTGACTCTTTTACACTGCTTGATTTTCCATATGTAGAAGTAGTATTAATTTATATTTCACAGCTAAAGGATCACATGATAGTTCAATGAAGAGAAAGAGGAAACCTTTTGATTGTTGAAAACCTAGCAAAAATGTTCACAATAAGAGAGGTTAATGTAGGAAATGGACACCGTAGCTGCTTAACCTCCTTCTGAAACAGCTGCTGGCTGTAATTTCCACTATGACTGATAATGAACCCATACAAGCAGGGCATGACTGTTAAATAAATGTCTCAAACCAGATGAGGAGGCTGGAGGTGCCCTACAATCTCATTAACTGTAGTGATAGCATTCACAGCCCTTTAACTGCCTCAAAATATTATCAAATATAATTGGTCATTTTTATTATGTAAAAAAATGAAGTAACTTTCTGAACATACTGTATTCAAAAAACATGGAAATTCATGGAGTGAAAAATGACGGGGTTGGTTTTTATAAGATTTGAAAGGTCAAGAGGGTAAGCAGATGGCTAGCTGTAGAATTTATTGTGCTTTTAGCAATTGTTTTGATGTACCAGACAAAGCTCTGCAAGCTTATGAGATTGTAAAATCCAATGACCCTGCAAAGGAGTGAGGGTTCTGCTCATGATACGCATGTGATTTTAGAGATCACATCTATCATCAGTTTATTAGCTGCCAAAAACTCACAGGATTTAACATGATTAATATTTTTAGCTGTGATTTTTTACTATTTCGCCTCTATGCCTATTTTTTTTATTTTTATATTTATGCTTCCCTTATGAAAATAATATGATTAAACTCATGACAATGAAGTGATATCTTAGCAATGCTGAAAGATGTTTTTTTTTCTAGTAACCTTTCTGTACTCATAAATAATAAAATGTTACTAGAGATGTAAAGAAGTTAGATACTCAGCACCATCTATTGCCCTCAAACCACAGATACGACTCCTGTTGTCATCAATGGGGACATGCACTACTGACACTGATCTGTATTATGTTCTTCAGTGACTACAGTAAGGGATGACTACAGTAAGGGATGACCATGACATATGACCTTGTGCTACACTTAGAATTCACTGTAACCTTCACAAAAGGAAACCAGAGCTTCCTGAATTGATATGTCTGTTCTTACAGAGATTTGCACCTCTATTTGTAGCTTTATTTTGATATCGAATCATAGGAATGTAGGACTGAAAGAGACTTCAAGAGGTCATCTAACCCAGCCCCTGCATTAAGGCAGGACCAAGTATACCCACACCATCCCTGACAGGTGTTTGTCTAACCTGCACTTAAAAACATCATATGACAGGTATTCCATAACCTTCCTTGGAAGCCTATTCCAGTGCTAAACTACACATAGTAAGATTTTTTTTTCTAATATATTACCTAAATCTACCTTGTTTCAAAAGTAGTTGGTTTAATCTTCAGTGAACATGGAGAACAATTGTTTACCATATTCTTTATAACAGCTCTTCACATATTTGAAGACTGTTGTAAGGTCCTACCTCCATCTTCTTGTCTCAAAACTAAGTTTTTTAACCTTTCCTCACTGGCTAGGTTTTCTAAATCTTTATAATTGTTGTTGTTCTTTTCTGTACTTTCTCCAATTTATCCCCACCTTTCCTAGAGGGTGGGGCACCCAGAACAGGATGCAGTACTTCAACTGAGACCTGGCTTGAGCCGTGTAAAGAAGGACAATTACTTCCTACAGTCCCCATCTAATCCCATTTGCCACTACAAGTTTGGGCCTTTAAAATAAGATTTAATCCTCCTACTTGGGGAGTTTTTTTTGAGGGAACACAGTATTTCACTGACCAAGCATAATTGGTCAAAGTTCCCCCAAGCCCATGGCTCATCGGACAGATGCAGTTAAAGAATATCAGTTTCTTAGCCAAGAGAGTGATGTGACCAGCATCACATCTGTACCACCTTGATAATCCTAACCTAGGAACCCATTTTGAAGATGGATGAATTGGAGGTGGCCTTTCAGTCTGAGATCAAGTGAGACTCAGACCCATGACTTTCAGGATTGTAGCTGAGCACCTGAACCACTCAGCTAAATAAAACAAGAAATTCAGGGTGCCTAATGTTTCTTTGGCACCAAACTTAAGAAAGTCAGGACTAGAACTGTACTTTTGTCTCATATAGACAAGTGTAGATACTTCATATGCATAGGTCATTTTACAAGACAGCATATGCGGTGATATGCATCTGCTTATCTGCAGGTAGGATCTAACCCTCTGTTTAGAAATTTAGCCAAGAGCCTGTTTAAAGCTCCTTCTTACCAAGGCAAACTTTAATATTCCAAAACCAGGTTCTAGCAGTGGTAACAAAATAGGCAACTTCTTTGCTCTGAGTTAATAATGACTTGATGCCTCAACAAGGTTTTGGGAGTGGAGTTGTGGGGACACAGTACTGCTAAAACTGCCTGGCTTGGTTTTTAAAAGTCCTGTCTACTCATTAGCTCCTAATTGAAATCATTCCAGCCATCCTTAACACAGAACTGTGAGGCAAACTCGCAGCCAGACCAGGACTGCTCACTCAGCTGCCATGACTCACCCTCCAGCAGAAGCTGCAGTTACTCATCACTCAGTCACGCTGCAGCAGCCGATCCCTAACAGGGACTAGTTCAGAAGACACAGGTATTTCATTGACCCTGCCAGAGCTGCAAGTTGCTTTTGTGAAAGTAGAATGAATTATATTGTAAAAATAAGAATGGATTAAAGAAATGTTGTATGTACCTTTAAGCAGAAATAAGAAATGTTGAAATACAGGTGCCAGGAAAAGAAACATTAGGCATAAACAAGGGTGCTAATGGCGAAACATTAACAGAAGATCGGTAATAGTTAGTAAGGAAATAAGATATGCATGGCTAGCCCAGGTAAACTTATCAGATTCTGCTTCCTTTGTTATCTTGCTAAGTGCTCCCCCCCTTTTATCTGTATAAATAAGATAGTTTGTGTCTTGTATGGTGCTCACATTATCTGGGTGTATTAGCAGAGCGCTGTGCTAATAAAACAGAGTGGTCTGACAAACTGTGAGTCCTGAGTCTAACTTTGACACTTTGCATAACAGTCAGGAATCCCCCTCTTGCCTCAGTGTTACAGACTCCTTAGGCTTCCAGCCTGTCCCTTTATCTAGTTCCTATTCCTGCCCAGCATTACCTGAGCCTTGTTCCAGCCCTACTCCATCCATGCTTCAGCCCTGCCCCTGACCCACTCCAGCCCTGCACCTGATTCCCACCCAATTTCAACCTTTGGCCTGCATCTGGACTCTGACTGTGATTCAGATTTGGCTTGTTTATGGACTCTGACCTCTGTTCTGACACACAGCCTGTCCCTAGCCTTGGTTTCAGCACTGCCCTCAACCTATTCCCAACTCTATGGCCAGATTCAACCCTTGTACCTATGCTTGACTATGGCTCTAAAAACCAGACCTGACTAGCTTGAACCCAGAGCCTGACAGTACACCTGACCACTTGTAGTTATTAAATACCCCTGATACTTTTTTCAGTGGGGGTATTTAATAACTGCAATGATCTGGCAAAATTCCAGCTTGATTCCAATTCACTTCTATCTATCTCCACCTGTACAGTATTTATCATTGAATGAGTTGTTACTTTCTATATTTATTCCTATACTAGTACTTTTAAGCACCTTTTGTGTTCCACTTCATTGTGGTTGGAGGATCTTTGCATATGGCCCACAAAATGCTTTTAACATCCTGCTGGATGAAGATCATTATATAATTACATAAAAAGTGAGTTATGAATAATAATTAGCATTCCATTCAAATACCTGTTGAGTCTATGCATGCAGTTTAAAAACAGATTGTGCCTTAGAGTTTGGTATTGAAAGCTACATCCTCTGAACCCTACCTTCTTTGGCAAAAGTGAAGAAAGCCCTAGAGCAATTACTATTGGAATTTAAATGGAGGTCATTTAAAACAATTTTAAAACAAATCTTCTCTTGCATCATTTATGTACCTCCATGTTCACTGAAGATTGTTCATAGAATTTCCACACTGAAATGAGCAAGTAACTAAATGCTAATTAAAGTCAATGTGTCAGTTTACTATGCACAGTAGCAGCAGTCACAAAATAATATGATCCTGAATCATTTTTTTTACAGCTTTCTCTTAGCAGGGCTAAAAAAAAATCTTATTGAATCTTACTGAATGACTTGAATGACAGCTGCAATCTGATTATCTCCTCGTGCCTGCACATTTGACCACACTAGGCATCCTTTGTCAACCAGATCAATATACCACATCTTCTGAAACCCAGGTGTTGCCAAACGAAGAGAACAGAGATGGCAAGAGTGGTGTCCCATAGAGACCTGCTACTACTAATTAGCCAAAGTGCTGGTCAGTATCCTCATGGGACCAATTCAATGTGTATGAGAGCCTTCCAATTTACTTCAAGGGGGTTTGGATTAAGCCCTAAGAGAAGATGAGGAGCTGAAAACAGGATGTGGAGGATGAAGGAAGGTAGCTCAGGCGAGGGAGAAAGGGAACAGAACTGGGAGTTGGGGCGACTTAAGGAAATTAAATATATATATATATATATATCTTATACAGACACAACAGAGCATCCTTTGGTTCCCCTCTACTACGTACTTGTACCATAGATAGCACCTAAACAAGAATGTTGGTAGCATTCAGAAATTCTGCAAGTGTACCTATACTGGGCAAAATTCTCTGCTGCCAAAAATGGGTGCAGCTCCATTTTGACACTATCTGAGATTCTGGCCCCTGGTTTCAAGTTGTCTCAGACAACATACTGCAATAATCACAGGGGAACTGAGTTCTTTGAGTATTTAGATACTGCTGGGTTTTTGTTTTTACGTTTTCAATGAAACATGTTAAAAGGCAAGCACAATTCAAGACATTTCCCAGCCCACAAAAAGCACGAGGTGAACCACACCCAGTGATTACATCTTGGCTGACGAGTACACGTTCCATCGTGTTACGTTGCTTGCATGAAGTCTCAACAATCTGGAAATTCTCCATTGTGATGAGGCTTCCCTCTCACTGTCATATTCTCAGAAACTTGTTTAACTTTTCATTTAAACAAACTTATTTAGCCTTCAGGTGCCTGAGTGAGCACCCACCTTCCAAGTGAAAGTTTCATTTCTAAACTAACCACTTGGGATACATTATCCCATCAGGTTAGCTTATTTGCTTGCTGACTTCCAATTGGTTTCTTAGCCACCATGGTGATGTCAAGCACATGTATTATCTATGGAGATTACAGACTATCTCTTGTCTTAAGGGAGCGGCTGAAGAATATGGAAAACAGTTACATGTAGAATAGCTATAACACTTCAAGTGATTTACATTAGCAGCAATATTTTTTTTCTACCAGCTCCTCAAAAGCTTTAAGCCATTGAAGGTGTTGAAGCTGCCCCTGGGTGAGTTGCCTCTAGAGAGATACTTAGCAATGAATACATTTCTTTTTATTTAAAAAGTGGAGGGTCACGGCCCCCTGGTCCCTGGGTTCTGGCACTGGTGGGTCTTGGCATGCCGTGTTAGATCTATAAAATATCACACACGAGTACATGTTAGTGTTTGGGGAGCAGGGGGTTAAAGAGCCAGAAACAGCAGAGTAACACCAAAGAATCTGTAAGGGGGTAACAGCAGGGTAACAAAAGCTACTGCCTCCCTCCATATGATTCAAAATCACTTCACATTCGTCTGACATTTTTAATAGATGTTTTAAATTTGGGCCCTACTGAATTCGCAGCCATAAAAATGCATCACGGACTGTGAAATCTGATCTCTCCCCATGAAAACTGGTCTTTTGTGTGTTTTAACCGTTACAGGTTTCACGGGGGAGACCAGTCTTTTTCAAATTGGAGGTCCTGACCCAAAAGGGAGTTCCAGTGGGGGGGGGTCACAAGGTTATTTTAGGGGGATCGTGGTATTGGCACCCTTACTTCAGAGCTGGGAAGTCAGAGAGCAGCAGCTGTTCGCCGGGCGCCTAGCTCTGAAGGCCCCCCCCAGTTCCTTTTTGGGTCAGGACCTCTACAATTACAACACTGTTTAATTTCAGATTTAAATAGCTGAAATCACGACATTTATGATTTTAAAAATCCTTTGACTGTGAAATTGACCAAAATGGACTGAATTTGGTAGGACTTGATTTAAATTTGCCTAGTGTGCCAAAGTATGAAATGGCATGACACATGTTAGATTCAGGAGCTGGTATTAGAAAATGATTCAGATGAAATAAGAACAAGCCCCAGTCTTCCATCAAAATTGAAACCATACATGAACTGACATTTTTCTTCTCTTTTTTTGTTGGGAGAGATCCATTTTTCTTTTCATTTTGGCATGCCACTCCACTTTTTAATTTCAGCTGGAACGGGAGGAAAAGATAATACATATTATGATGAAAAAGGGTATTATCAAGATATTTCTGGCTTTGCTGATGCCTGGAAGTATTATAAATCTTATGACAATCTGGATTGATTTCCAGACCTAAGAGATTTGTGTAATATTAGAAAGACTTTAGATATGCTTATCCAAATCAAAGTGAACTTGCTACTTTCTGAGGTTATATGATCCACAGTAGCAGAATGCGTCTTTGTCCCCTTCTAGAGGCATCAAGGTCTACTACAACCTACCAAAAGTGTCACTCCTTTAGCTCAAATGGTAGAGATTCACTCTCCTGCCTTTGGCAGCAGTCAGTGCCTGTTACTTCAGAGAAGGTTAGAAAAAATCCATTTAGCTAACACTTCAGTGCTGTACAGAAAAAAAAACATTCCTTTCCAGCCCATTGCAAGTGATCAGTCCATGCCCTGAAACATATTTGATTAACCTCATCATTAGCCTAGCTCGCAAAACTACAACTCTTATTAATGACCATAACATTATTCAGTCTTTTTTTCTAACTGCAGTCCCAGGATTTGTCTCAGTGACATTTCTTCCAGTAGTGAATTCTTCAGGTTGAGTAAAAGTGGAATTTCCTTTTAAAGAGGTAATTTCTAAAGGTGTGGACTATATACCATTGAAGCCAATGAGAGTTTTGCCACTGACTGCAGTGGGAGCCGGGTTGAGGCTTGTCTTCATAAAGTGGATATATTATTAGAACTACATTTGCTGCTATTTTACATTATCAAGTGTTCCCTTGTTTTCATGCCATAAGACGAGGCAAAAAGGGGTGTCTGATTTGTTTCCACTATACTCATTGTAATTTTGAATACCTCAATCAAGTCCTCTTTGAATCATCTCTTCACCTTTCACTGAATGAAAGTCCTGCCATACCTGCAATCCCCTTCTGTGTCCCTCTTTGAACCTGCTCAATGTCTTTTACATCTTGACATGAAGCAACCAAATTTAGATACTAGTCCGGACAAGGGCACACCTTTGCTTTACATAATATAGTATTGGAACTGTCTTTGTACGGTGAGAGTTGGGGGGAGAAGTGTTAATGGGAGATGCTTCTGTGCAGAATGAGGGGAGAACTGCACAGAATACTGAAAATTATAATCATGATTAGTCCCCTAGCGATTTACTGGGGTTTCACAGGTTGTTCCACAACTCTTCCTTTAAAGACTTCAATCAAATCTCAAATAGGATTAGCAGTTCTTAACTGAATATTGCAATATACGGGCACTACTTATTTCATTTTTAACAATGTTTTAATACTTGAGGCCCGGAGAGTTTACAGAGCCCTTGAAGAACTTCTGATACCTTCCAGTTGGGTTTGAAGAGGGATATAATATCACACAGGAAAAATGCAGAGACACATTCATTAATATTCTTCCTTAGAATGGAGGTCTTGCTACCTATAACCAAGTATCTCTCAAAGGTTTGTCTTTTCCAAAACACACACATACTTGAGCAGAGCTAACTACTTGTTCCCACACTCCTGACACTGACATTCTTGAAGCAAATTATTACTTGTTTGGCATCTCCATTTTCTTTGACATCGAGCAAGACAATGAACAACCATGACAAATTACTAACATAAGAAATCTCATCAAGGAATATTGTGACAAATAGAAACTCTGCAATTATTTCTTTCACAGTCCCTCACCATCATGTCTACAGCAGCATTAATCAGACCATTATAGATGTGACTAGACAGTCTTTGAAACACCTTTGCGCTCTCCAGATGTGCTGCTAACTGCACACTGTACTTATTTGTAAATGTTGCTAATTTTAATCTAATTCCTTTCATCTTGGGTGACTTCGTTTTTGTCATGGCCTTGAAAGGTATGATCTGAAAAACTCAGATAGAAAGGCCAAGAATGACTGATGATGACCATACTTCCCCCAAAAATGAGGTAACTGAAAAGCATGGTGACCAAAGAAGAACAATCAAATAATTGTTAAATTCTGTTAGTTATCCTATATAAAGTGCCAGACTCTCAGCTGATGTAAATTAACATAGCTTAATTGAAGTCAATGGTGCTTTCTTCATTGATACTAATGATGATCTGTCCCAAATACTCTTATTTAAATAAAGAAGTAAATAGATAATTAGGCAAATTCTAAGGAGACTTCAAGACCATGAGGAATTATGTAAAAACTTCCCTCTCAATGTTACAAACTTTAATCAAATACATTCAACCCATAGAACTGTGTTACTTTATTCTTCAATTTCAACAGATTGAAAAAAAGATAGAAACTTAAGGGAAGTTTAAAGAACTGAACAATGCAAAAATATCTTATTACCAACATAATTTGTGTTCTTTATCCCGTTCTAACATTTTAATATTAATATATTCATGAATCAAAAAATTGTTTGTTCTACAAAACAATTCACATGATTTTTAAAATAAACTTGTCTTTCACTAGCTAAATACATTTTACAAAACCTGGTGTGCTTCAATAGCTTGTTCCAAATTTATTGGTGTGTTTCATTTCTGTAGGAATCCTTTGGGATTAAGAGTTTGAAAACTATTTTTCAATAATAATTTATTTAGTGTGTATTTGAGTCTTTCACTTTGAATAACCTTGGTGCCTATTTAACATGTCTCCATTTACACACTACTTTTAAAGTCAGTCTTTACATTGCTCATACATTCAGAATTAGAAAGTATACACATTTCATTTCCCCCTTTCAAATACACTTCAGAAGAGTTCTCTTTAAAACTTTATTAGCTCATAATGTTATTACAATGTGTATTGAAATTGTCATACAAGTTATAACATGCCTTCAGCCATGACCCAGTGCGAGACACGCAGACCTACATGATTCCCTACGAAACAATTACATGTTCCTTGTCTTAGTGCTAATGGACTTTATGTGCATACAAAGGAAAACCCGTGCTCCTAAATATTTTCTAGCACTGGGCATCACACCAACCAGTTCTTCAATATGCATCTTAATTAAATAAAACTGTCTAAGTGATAACTTCCTCAAACTGGGGCTTAGTTACTATAGTGATGGTGTCATATTAGTGCATAGATAGATAAACAGTGATGCTTCACAGATATAATATAAAAAAACAATATTTTTAAACAATTTTTTCTTAATAATAAACTAACACTGTATTGAGAAATCATCTAATCAACCCTGAAAATAAGAAAGTAGAGATTATTTATCATCCTCATTTTACCCATTTCTTCAAAATTCCTAGCACATTTTTAGATGCTCAGAAATTAATAACACTAATAATTATGATTAACAGATGGGAAGATGGAGGCAGAGAAGTTAAGTTACTTGTTGAAGCCACAGAAGGCGCTTGGATTATCAGTCTACCTAGGCAGACATATCACACCCACCAGAACAGGACCAAGATTAGAAATCAAGAATACTCCTGATTTTAGCTTGATTAAACCATATACATCTCTGACTGTGTTATGAAAGTGAGTCAAGTGCCAATTGCTGTAGTCTTAAATGTCTGTTAAACTGACAACCTATCCCTAAATTAATAATAATTTAGACCCCATCTGATGTTCTTTTGGTAACTAAAATGAACCTCTAATTCTATACCAATTCAAGCCCCGTGGCTGGACAGGATGTGCAACCATACATAGTGATTAGCCCTATTTAATGCAGAAAAAAAATTGACATGGAAAATAACAGCTTGGGTCTGCACTATCTTTTCCACCCAATTTCTAGAAGGCCAGAAGGGGCCTTCCAGTGATAATGATCATTCAAATCCTTCCTGCCTCTGGCCTGCTAATGGTTATCACCACAGGGATCTCAAACTGTGTATAGGCACTTCCACAGGGTCTTATGTTGAGGCGGGAGATGGTGCAAGAGAGGTGACTGAGTCCTCATCTGCATGCAGAGAAGATCTTCTGAATATTGATCTAGGGAGCACAATCTGGCCTTCATAATGTGGCATGTGGCAGCTGTCATGTGGTCAGTGGGCATACATGGCTTTGCTTGCATTCTCCTTTAGTACACATGAATGCTCACTGAAGTTCATATAGCTGCTGCTGCTGACTACACTCTGATTTCTTGAAGATCAGAATGTGTTGTTATATGCGGTATATCTTAGTGACTTATAATAATGGGCTAAAAGCTTGCAGTCTGGAATGAGCTGTCTAATAAGTACGTTTACCACTGCCTTACACTGGATAGAATCAGACTTAATCAAATGTCTATGTATCTCAACTCCCCAGGACTCTCTTACAAAGAGGAAATAAGCCCTGACAACTAGCAGAGATTCTCCTGTAGTTCAAAGAGGTCTCGATTTCAGAGCATAAGTTCATGAGATCTACTTTCAAATCTCTGTGTCACAGGTCTGCATTTTAGATGGTATCTGGTTGTGTATGGCTATAAATTATTACAGATTGTTGGCATCCATTGAGAGATTTGTGGTATCTGGCAGATAACAGCCAATTGATTTTTTTTTTCAAGCTGCTATAATAGCTGCTCCTGAAATTGGAGAGATTCCTTGATACTTAAAAAAAAATTCCATGAGCGACCAGTAATGGCTCAAAGAAATAATACCTTCATGAACTCAACAGCAGCTCAGCTACAGCCCTGGACATTAGGGGAGTGATCCAGATACTGCTGAAGTCAATGGGGCTACTGCCATATTTAGGAGCACACATCTATATAAGTGCTCGCTAGATTGGGGCCCAAGCGAAAGAGAGAGTTTGGACTAGTGTATAGGAATACCACAGGATTTCACCTGAACAGCCACCAAAGATGGAGAGTTAATTAGCTTTGCCCTTTGAAGAATCTAAACTGTTTCAGAAGCATCTTAAAAGTAGCCACTCAGGCATATAGTGTTAAGTATAATGTGACCTGAGTTTTAATTCTGACCATGCTCCCTCAGCTTTATTTTGGCATGGATGAAAATGAAACTGAACAATCTAGTAGGACTTGGACTTAAATGCTTTTACAGCATGGGGTAAAGATCATAGGTCCACATTTAGGCAATGGATTCATGTCCTTCTTTAACAAGGGAGTAGAAACAGTTGACAGGGTTAAGGTTCAAAGAATACTAAGTGAGTGAGTTCAAAGAATACTAAGATATTAAGTAAGTCCCAGATCCAGATCCACTGACAGCATTGCCTTGTAATGACTGGTTTCTCTTTTTGCCACCACTGTCTTCTTGCATCTGAACCTCTGACACAGATGATATTTTCATAGCTATGGTAAATGGTGACCTTCACTTGACCTCAAGTTTAAGTATGTTTCAAGAAAATTGAAGTAATTAAAATGCTAACCGTTATCATAGACTGTCTGTGTGACATATTACTGAATGAAGACAGAGGCGTGGTGTGAAAATTAATAAGCAACTATTGTTCTGACACACCACATTGCTTATTAAGGGTTGGAGTCTAGACTACCACCCTTTGTTCATAATGGCTGAAATTCACACTCTGAAGAACTCGTTATGGGCTTAAGTGGTACATAGTCCTTGTGAATGTTTTCTGTTGAGTAGCCCCTTACCCTGCAAATCATCTGTACAGCATTGCATACACACGTTTTTAAAAACACACACAATTACTATGATACCCTTCTGTTTGGGTACAACTGCCTCAGCAATAAAAGTTCTTTGTATCATAGAGAGTGATGATTGTTTTACAGTTAAGACACTGGACTAGGACTACGAAGACCTGGTTTCAGTTTTGAGCATTGTCACAGACGTGTTTGGTCCATGTCAAATCACTTCATCTCTTTATGCCTCAGTGCTTCATCTGTCAATGGGAAATAACAGTATTGCCTTTCTTTCACCCTCTGTCTTTTTGACTTGAGTTAAAACCCTTTGGGGCAGGGACTATTCCTTACTCTGTGTAAGTATAGTGCCTAGCTCAGTGGGACCCTGGCCTTGGCTGAGACTTCTAGGCATTACTGCAATACAAATAATAAAATATATTCATTTGCTTCAGTGATATGCTGTATGGAACTAATGGAAAAATCATTGAGGAGAAACTAAAGCTGGTATTAGAACCTGGAATCCTAGACTTGCTAGGAGAGTGCTGTATTAGGACTATTTTATGATTATTTACCAACAGTTTATGCATAAAATAAATGATAGCAGGGGTCAGCAATCTTCTCCAGAGAGAGACAGCTATGCCTGCTGTGATATCAAAGCACAAAAAAGCAACCTAGTGATTAGATGTGTCACTGATGGCAGGTTAGGCATGAGGTGTTAAAATCCATCTAGGAAAAAAAAAACCCCAAATGAACACACACAGGAAACTGAATGTAAAGGCAAGAAGAAAATATTTTGTTTAAGTGCCCACACAAGTTTGGTAAGCAAAAGGAAAGGGAGAAATAATGCAAGGAACAAACACAAATAAGAATCACATGAATTGTACAGCACCTAGCGTAATGGGGTCCTGGTCCATGACCGGGGTTGCTAAGCACTTTTAATATACAATCAGAAGTAGAAATAGTAATAAAGTAAAAGTGACTAGAAAACCAAACAAATATAATGTGACATGCTTATTTTACTCATCCACCAACAGCATCAGCTAGGCAATATTCAAAATACCCTTTATGTTTCTAAATGAACCATACAAAAAAAATTCTGGTGGTAAGACATATGTGGGAGCTGAACTGGGAATGCAAGATGGCAAAGTCAGTTCCAACTGTGTATGGTTTTTTTTACTCTCAAGCCATATATTTGTCCTCAAAGAGCTCTATAGCCCATGTTTGCTGTGGATTTCTGACTGTTGACCTAGCAGCTCCACTTTTATTAGGTATGATTGACATAAGAGCAGTCTCTTGGAGCCCCACTCAAGGATCAGGGCCCCACTGAGTCATGCACCATACAAACAAGTAAAAAGATAATCTCTGCCCCAAAGTGTTCACAATCTAAGACATGCTACAATGAAAGGTGCAGGGGTCCACATGGAGCCCTCACTTTGACATCAATGGGATGCACCTGCAGGTATCTCATTGCAGGGCTGGACACAGTAAGTGAGAGAGACAAACGGGGTAGGAGTGGGAGGAAGAGCTAACAATAAAACAGAGTTAAGTAGAAAAGTCTTTGGTTCTAAAAAGCTTCATATATTATACCCACTATCCAGAGGCTGGTATGGAAGCTTGACTTCAAGCAATGGACAGTATGCTGGGAGGAATCTACCACCCTTGTGGGGGGAGCTTTGGTTTCTGACTTGTGTGTAGCCCCTAGCCGATGGGTTCTCTCCCATCTGTCATATAAATCTGCAGTTATTGGGTTTAATCCTCTGGCTATCAAATAGATGGCAAAATTTCAAGACTTATGGGTCAAGACTTATGGGTGTAAGCAGGAAGATGAATGGAAGTGGATACAAGCAGGAGAAAGAAAAGGAAAACTGAGGAGTAAGTTAGAAAAAACGTGGAGGCTTGACAGATTTTTGGTGGAAAAAATTGGAGGAGAAAGAAGAGAAAATATAAGGGATGAAGTAAAGAATACACTAGGGAAAGGGGAAGCAAGCAAGAGAAAGCGGTGGAGCACAAGAGAGTAAAGAGGAATCAGACAGAATAACTGAGGAAAAGATGTGTCACGATCTATCACAGGAAGGAAAAAAGAAATCTTTGGAGTGAATTCAGGAAGAGAAAGGAGGTATCACACAAGCAAATGACATTCTAAGTAGAACTAGTCAAATAGTATTCAGTGACTACATTATTTGATGAACATCGTAAATATCCCCTGAATAACTTCTGTGACAAGCGCTTTTCGGCAGTACTTGACCAACATTATAATTTAGATAAATATTGTTTGATGAATATATCAGACAGATAGAGGTGAAATTTTTAAAATACATTACATGACTACTTTCTGCTATTTGTCCAGCTATACTACTAAGTTCTGATAATACATTTTCCACTTATTAAATGGAAAACTGATTGACAATACTTTACATATCTTTTATTCCTTTATATTTCAGGAAGTGTGAGCTGGAATAGGGTGGCAGGACAGTTATTTTTTACTCTGACTAGTAAGCTAAGTCCTCTGGCAAGTATATGTAGGATTTTTTTTCTCAAATTCTGGATATACAGATTTTTCAAGTGATGTCATTCTTTCAAATAAGAACTAGATACTCTAAGTGACGCATATGGGGTCTGCTATTCCCCAACAGAGCTCCATTTCAATCACCTGTCATTAGTTCCCTCGCAGTTACTTTTAAATGAAATTATATTTCTTACAGAGAATTTACTATAGAGAAAGTCAGTGCCAATTATTATTTTTGTTAATTAATTTATTTTGCCAACTTGGCTCCTTTAGGAGATAGTAACTACCTGTATATAACAGAAAATGAAATTTCCAAGAATCCATCCTTGCCAACACATAACTAGCTCCAGAAAAATGAATATGAACACAGAAATTTGAAATATATTTGTTTCCATATTTCAGCTCCTCGTTATTCTTGACCCATGCCACTAATCATATCAAAACCTTTGTGTGTACACACACACACACACACACACACACACACACACACACAAAGAAACTAAGCATCCATTCATCTAGGAGCTGTGGGAAATTTTCTAAAGTATCCATCACATACTGTGCTGCCATCTAACTTCAAGCAATGATAAAACTGAATAGTCATATTTAAAATAATAACAATACTGAAATAGTTCACCTGCTGCTTGAAAGGAGTAAAGACCGGTTGGAAAAAGCAAATTTGTCAGTAAAATCTAGTGTCTGGGAGAAGTGAGGTGCTATGTGCCTCATTAGTGAATTTTCTACCTGAATCCTAGCAATAATACTTATCTACAGGGCATATCTTCATAATAACCAGAATAAGAGCAAAATAAGGGTTCACATGGAGATACAAACTCTCAACAGTGGAGAATGGCTTAAAACAACCACACAATGGTAGATTACCGTAGAGGAATTCAAAAGGAAAGACAATTCAATTGCAAAGTTGATTTCACTTTTACTCCCAAGAATAGAATAAGATAAGATTCCCAAGAAACATTGGCTCACCATAGTGAAAATCATTTTGCGAAGGGCTGCAGATAGGGAGGCAGTATATTGTAAGGGAATATTCATCAGTATAGACCTGTATTTCCAGCAAGGTCAAATGACAGGAAAAGTTGGAAAATGACCATTCTACCACTTGATAGCAGCAGGGCCGATGCAACCATTTAGGCGGTTGCCTAGGGAGCCAAGATTTGGGGGCGCCAAAAAGCGGTGCCCCCCCCAAAAATTTTAAATGGTTGCAGCGACCGCTGCTGGATAGGTAGTCTGAGCTGCCGGCGGCCAGCAGCCCAGGGTGCCCCCGGGGTCAGCGTGCTGCCGCAGCAGCCCAGCAACCCAGGGTGTCCCCGGGTCAGGAAGCTGCAGCAGCAGCCCGGCAGCCCAGGGCTCTCCTCATGGAGGCTGTGCTCCACTTGGTGCAGGACAGCAGTCTCAGCAGGACTCTAGGCCCAGCACCTTGCCTCAGTTTGTAGATTTGTAGTGCACCCATCACCGGGCTCAGTCTGGCACCGCTACCCCTCACCAGTGCCCAAGAAGCAGTCAAAAAAGTTGGATGGACTGGTTAGGTTAGTTGTCATGCTGTTGCTTGGCCAGTGTAGAGACCACTGAATGCATAGTATTCCTCTATGATGTTCTGTCCTGAGCAAAATTGGCATGTTATGAGGCAGTGCCTGTGAGGGACAGGTGTCTGTTTATGTATCCAGCCATCATGTTTTAGGTCTTCTTGGGGGGGAGCTTTTCCATCCTGCTTTCATTGGTGACATCTATGATGCTCTGGTAGACATCTATGAAGACAATACTCTGACAGGATCATCTGGCAATACATCACGAGTTGATGCAAAGGCTCTTACAAAAGCCATTTCTAGTTTCAAGTTTCTTGTTTCTCTTGTTTTGTGGTATGACATATTGTTTGAGATCAACATAACTAGCAAACAACTTCAGGCAAAAGAATTTGATATATGTGATGCCATTAATCAACTTGGAGAAACCAAGAAGTTTCTTGTGGGCCGCAGAAGTGACGCAGCCTTTGAGAAAACATTGGTAGATGCAGGTGAACTTGCGGAGGAGTTGGATGTACCGGCACTTTTTGAACCAGATCCAATCCGTATTAGAAAGAAGAGGAAGCAGTTCACATATGAAGCAGATGACGAACCTATTTATGATCCGAAAGAAAAATTCAAAGTGAACTTTTACTTTGCAGTCATTGACACAGCAATACATTCGGTTGAAGAAAGATTCACATTGATGCAGCAAATTAGTTCAGTATTTGGCTTCATATATGATGTTTACAGTTTGCAAAATAAAACACCAAAGCAAATTATGGAACATTGCTTGAATCTGGAGAAAGCTTTGCAACATGGTGAATCCAAAGATATTGATGCCTTTGACTTGTGCAGTGAATTGCAAGCTATTGCAAGACGAGTCCAAAGGAGTTCATCACCGCAAGATGTATTGAACTTCATATGGGAAAATAAGCTGACAGATAGTGTCCCTAACACAGTTATTGCTCTTCGCATCCTCTTGACTCTCCCGGTTTCTGTGGCCAGTGGTGAGCGAAGCTTCTCGAAGCTCAAGTTGATAAAAACATATATGCGAACATCAATGTTGCAACAAAGACTTGTTGGGCTATCTACCTTGTCACTAGAACATGACATTGCTCACAGCATTGACTTGGAGGAACTTGTTTCTAAATTTGCTAAACTTAAAGCGCAGAAACATAAATTCTAAATTATACCGTTACTCTGTGACCGTGTATTGTGTATAATGTATGTGATTGCGGGGGGGCGCAAGATGGAAGTTTCGCCTAGGGCGCAAAATATCCTTGCACCAGCTCTGGATAGCAGTATGATCAGAAAACACCCACTTTCTCATCAGAGAACGCTATTTACAATGTGAAGCTATTTACAACCGTGTTTATTTTCAATATATACCACTGAACCCACCTCACGAGAACCATGCCTCCCTCCTTACCTTCTGGTCCTCCTTAATCCTCCCTCATATAATCCAGGACCTCTTGCAATTGTAGCTCCAGAACCCTTTCCACGACTAACACTCGAAACACCTCATCTCCTTCACCATTGTAGCTGGTCAATCACCTACTGCTGCCCTCCTGTCTGATCTTAGCCATTGGCCCCACCATCTGATATACAGCCTATTCCTCCCTCCTCCATGCCCCTTTGTTTCCTGATGTGACCTGCCTCTCCACTTCTGGCTCCTGAAAGAGAAGTGAAGAATTGCTGCAACAATGCTGCAAGATTATTTTATTTCTCTTATAAATAATCATTGGTTTTCAGATTTACTATACAAAAGCCATACAAAACATCTGCTAATTTAGATATGGTCTTTCTCCTTTGGTCATATACTTCATTCTAATTGACCAATGCTGTATTTATTCATAAGGCAAGTCAGAGAGTTTTTTAAATAACTGGCAAGACTCTAATACATTTATTTTTATTATTGGTCATTCTTCTTCTTAGGTGGCATTACCCTAAGGGGAGAAAAAAATGTAAATAATCATCTTTTTCTACCCCAAACCCTCTATTTTATTTTATTTTTCTATAACTAAAAGCACCAGTGACTTTTAAAGTGGGGAAGAAACTCTTCCTTCCGAAAAGCCAGTTTTCTGGGCTTCACCGACTGTAGCACAGGACACAGGTGTGTGGCACATCACTTCAGTGCCATCTGTGAATGATGTTAGCTAAATGGATTTTCTGCCTCCACAGAGAGAACTCATTCCATGACAGATTCATAAGCAAACTACTCCTTTCATTAACTTCATCAAATAATATCATAACACACCTATAATGCTCTTCTTTCTGGAGGTGGGAGATGTTTTTCCAGATGCTAAGTATAATATTTTATTAGTTTGCCTTAGCTTGTATATTATAAGAGACACCAGTCTCGTTGCTGTTCATCGGTTGTTTTCTAGGACAATGGAAAGTAAAGCAATTTAATGGAGCAAAGTGCTAGGAGTTATGTTCATATTTGTGCTGTGCACTTTCATGCATTAGAGCTTATCAGTGTAAATCAGAAGGAAGCCCTATTTGTCTATCCACTAACATATAAACCTAAGAGCCTTTATTTAGGAAGACTTCCATTCCACTCAATGAAGTCAATTCTGGAGTTTTCCAGTTCTAGAAACTTTCAGTTTTCCAGGTTTGGAGGAAAGTTGCATGAGTTAGGATGGTGTAAAGATTCCCATGATCAATTGCTTCTTACTGAGAGAGAAACCAGAGTGATCATATCTGCAGTTTGTGCTACAGAGTTGGTGACTATTTAGCAGGACACTGGGAAACATAAGTTAAGGTGATGCCTCCAGTGATGAAATTACTGCTCAGTAAAGTAAATAATAGTTTACCTTTTTTAAATACCAGGAATATCCTAGAATATACATTGATCTTTGTCAGTAAGTTCTATACATACATATACTACAGTTCATGTTCTGTATTGGATTACTGTTCAGTCTTGGAGCGAAAACATGCTGTGAAACATGTGATACCAGATAGACTCTAACAGAAATACAACCCTTAATTAGCATTACCACTAGTAGTAGTAGCCTGATAATATATTGAAAGTTAGAGTAGATACCCAAATATACTTGGCACTGTCACAAAAGGATTGTGTGTAGGTGTGTATCTTTATGGACTTTGAGTTACAAATACTCTGGCCCATACTACAGATGCTCAAATAGAACAAATAGTTCATTGCCCTTCACCATCCCCAGTAAAGCAATCACAGTTTTTGCCACCCTCCTTTTCAATGGATGTTAGAAGCCACACACGCTATTGACTATTAAACATTGCTTTTTCTCTGGTTTGGGTAGTATGCTCTACATTAAACTGAGCAGATCATTTTTGCCATTGATTTCCGCAGGTCTTAAAACTTTTGATAGATTTTTATTACAAAGCAGAATTTATGGCCAATAGATGCACAGGTTGTCAGACTCACATACAAAGGACTGATACATGACAAAGATGATATGAAGCTGATTGAAAAATATGGATGAAGATGACCAGGAAATTGCAAACGATTTGAAGGGAATTAAATTCCTTTGTCAGCAAGATCATAAAAGTTAAGAAAAGCAATTCCAAAGAAGAAATGGTATGGAATATGATGGCCCTGTGCCAAATGAAAAAAAAATGAAAAGAGAGAGAAAAGTGTTTAAAAAAGAAATAAGTGAAGTGATAAATGGTGGAAATCAATATCATCACAGACAAAGGACGTTGTGGCATTTTCACTTTGTGAAAATTCAGAACCAATAATTTTTCTAATTCCGCTGTTACCCCCCACTTTGCTTGTGTCACCTTGCAGATGCCTCTTCTCATAACCTAGCACTGAGCATACTTTGGGGACAAGGACCATCTTCTCATGTCAACACAGTACTTAACAAATGGGGCCCTGATCTTTGATTGAGCAAATAATCCTGATGAGGATCTGAATCTGTGCCCTCACTTATTGACATACATACTTTAAATACCTTTATGACATTAATCCCCAAATTGGCAGCTTTCTCTGGTCATTATTGGAGGAGGGGGGTCCCATAATGTTTTTCAATGGCCAAAATGTATGAATAATTATTTTTATAAAATGTTACATATTGAAACTTTACACAGTGGTTTAAAAATAGTTAAAGCCATTAGTATCTATGTATAATTCTGTAGGTAATATGTTGTTAAGGAGTTATCTTTTTCTGGGATGTTTTGGGGACAGTAGAACTAAGGGGACTGAAATGGAAGCTAGAGGAGGTAGAATGTGTGGTTACAACAATAGGTTTCCCCATTATGCCTTTGTGGTACAAACTACAACAACTGTTTTCAATTCAGTTTTAAAAGACATTTTCATTTTGAAAAGACATGGGACAGACTAGACTCGGGAAACCAGGGGACTAATCCTGACTCTCAATATCTTTTTGTTTGGCCTTTAGTAAGTACTTAAATTCTCTGAGCCTTTCTACAAAGTAAGAGTAATTATAGTTTCAGAGTAGCAGCCATGTTAGTCTGTATCCGCAAAAAGAACAGGAGTACTTGTGGCACCTTAGAGACTAACACATTTATTTGAGCGTAAGCTTTCCATGCATCTGCAGAAGTGGGCTGTAGCTCACGAAAGCTTATGCTCAAATACATGTGTTAGTCTCTAAGGTGCCACAAGTACTCCTGTTCTTTTAGTAATAATAGTTACATTATAGGAGTATGGTGAGGCATATATTAGTAATGTTGGGAAAGTGTTTTTAAAGGTCACTGACTGGTGGAGATGTTCAGAAATGCCTGGCTTCCAGCCTTGTGCTCAGGCCACTAGACTATGAGACCTAAAGGTTCCCACCACTTACTCCTGTTCCTTCCACTTGTTTAAAAAAAAAATCGCATTTGCAAATTTCCAGGCAAAAAATATTTTTCATATGTTTTAACCTTAAAATTTTCCAGTATCCTGAGATTTTGTAAAAAAAAAAAAAAAAAATAGTCTAAATGTAGGAGGCTGTGAAATGGAAAAAAATAATTTTACCTACATCTGCCTAAGAAGAAGTGTTTGACTGTTAAAAACCAAGGCTTAAGATCAGTTTGAAGGACTGAGAGTGTGCCTTGGTTTTGTGTGTATGTGTGTCCTTCACAAAGCCCAACCCTCAGCTGACAGCTCTATTCATGTCAACGTAACAATTCTGGTTTACCCCAGAGTGAGTTAGCCGTATTGCACAGTTTAATTTCCTAGTCATTTTTTAGTTATTAGTGTGTTCTAAATTACTTTTGTTTAACAATAACAAATGGCCAATTTCAATGATTAAATCAGTGGCAGTTCTGAGTTGTACAATACCACAAAAGATGCTGAAACCTTGAACATTTGTAATTATCTTTATTATTTTATATTTACAGTCATATATCTGCAAATGAAATCAATGCAGTTGCTTTAGAAATAGCTAAAAAAAAATTGTTCTCAGGCTGAAAGTATTTCTGCCAACCATCATCCTGAAGCAAATTTTTATGCCTTGATAATAAAATCCCTGACAATATGGGTTTCCTAGTGGAAGTGCTGACACAAACCCAACTATAAAGTTATAAATGGTAACAATATAATTCTTGTTTAATTTTCAATCCAAAAGATGGAGCAGGGAGTTGAAATGCTGATTTGAATGCTGCCTGACCAATAAGTGAGTTCTGGTTCTGTGTTTTCAAACCAGTGATACAGCTATTAAGCAAATTGTATATGTGTATACATGTACTTTTATAGCAAACCTGTGTTAAGTTAGGATGAAACTTCAGGGCTGAAATATCTGAAACGTACTGTACTTAAATGGGGTAAAGCAGAGTAGTATCTTTCTCACCCCATCAAATTGCCTTCATTTGACAGCCAAAACTATGCTCTGTTCAGCAAGTTTACTTGGTTGGGTCTCTCTCATTCTAAATCATTTCAACATATGCGCCTTAAAATGCCTTCTAGGACTGATCATGATTGCCTCTTCCCACCTCCACTTTCCTCCTCAAGCAAAGGTGTAAGCCCATTAATAAGTCTATTTTATTTTGAAATCTATCCCTTCAAATATTAAGCTATCTCAGGGCAACCCTTTCTCTGGAATTAAAAGGCTATCTGTTGCATGAAACAATTATTTAAATGTCACGTCTGCAATTCTACTTCTCTCTGTAAGCTCTTTTCCCTGTTTGTTTTACAGATTATGGCAGATGGAGTCATTGTCAGTGTAATTGACTTGGAGGAGCAACAGAAAATTTGATTGCTGGATTGTTGATAGTTTTGCATGTGGGCTTGGAAATGGCAGAGAAATAGAGGCAGTGGAGGGGGCAACTGGAAATGTGGCTGGATGGAAGAAGGGATTAACTGAGATTATGGCTCATAAGACATTTCCCATATTAGAGAGACTCAGGACCTGATCCTGAGAGGTGCTGTCCACCAGCAACCCCCACTGACGCTTATAGCACTCAGCATTTCTCTGGATTGGGCTTTCAAGAAATGAGGGTTAAATGGTGCGTTTTTCTGACATATCTCAATGAGTGGAACAAAAGTTTTTGCATCTTCTTTTCATAAATCTGTTGTGTCTCTTGTTCTTTACACAACATAATATTAGGCAACCACACAGGCACTGTACACACCAAATAGCTATATTCAACATACAAGGACTAGCTACATATATACCCTGCTGCTCTAGCAGGGTTTTAGAGGCTTCTGAAATACAGAAAACTGTAAGGGCCACTAGAGGTCTCACAAACTATTTAAAAAGCAACAAAGAGTCCTGTGGCACCTTATAGACTAACAGATGTATTGGAACATAAGCTTTTGGGGTGAATACCCACTTCATCAGATGTATAATTTAAAGAGATACTTCCCAGTTCTTATGTCATGCAAGATCCAAGCTACTGCCTTATCTCTTTGATGCATATGCTGCACTGAATGGAATGAGTGAACACGTTAGTGTGATTTTTCTTTTTAATGGATTTTGTTCTGTGGTTTTTTCTAAGGGTTACCGTATTGTACATTCAAGTAAACTTGAAGATGAAAATGACCAAGACATACAAATCTCATCTCAGGAAGTCTACTGCCATTTCTGTTTTGATCTCAGATGTGATGACCAACCATAACATATAATCCACAGGTCACTTTGTTTCGGAGACTGTTCATAAAGAACAACAGATTAACTCCCTTTCTATTTTTACTACTGACAGTGTGTGGACACGTGTACATATAATCATAACTCATTTTCTGCAGCTTTCATGGATTGTACAGGAAGACTTTTTTTGCCAGAGACTATATTGAAAGTTGTGTTGAAATTGTGCTTGTAGACTTATAAATCCCATAACCCAGTATACAAAAGCCTTACAAAAGATAGTCCAAACTTTTCAAACCTGGGTGCTGAAAGTTAGGTACTTCATAATTCTTTACTGAGATGGACCTTTGGTTCTCTTGCACTTTCCTCTAGTCATCCAATTCTCTGTTTGCCCTGGAAACCTGTGAATGAGAAAGGATGTTTCTCCTAGATTATCTCACAACTACATCACCTGTGGAAGTGAACTTGTCAGGTATGGTAAGCTAAGCAGGGTCAGATCTGGCCTGTACTTGAAACCCCAGGTTCTGCAGTGAGTTATACTGGAGATTTCATAGGTGCCAGTCTGTCCTCCAAGTCCTTAATGAACTAATGCTCCAGTACAATTATGAGGAACAAAGCTGCTGGAGATATTGACTTTTGGAGGCAACTTAAAACCAAGGTCCTGCTCATTCCAGGTCTCATTGCATTTTCCATAAGAGTAGTGGGTGCTCTCAGTGTCTCTTGGCTAAATTCCAACTTGGATAACAGAATCCTGTGTGCTATTCCTCATTTCCTCTCTTAAAATGAGATGTAATGTTGCTATCCACTCTTAAAAAGCCATCACATTACAGCCAAGAGATAAGAGCATTTCAGAATCAAAATAAGATTACTCCTGTATCTAAAAAAAATTTATAGAGCTTTGAATGTGAGCTATTTGCTAGGCCTAACTGATGGCAGAGAAGCGCTATCTGATTTTTTTATCACCATGGAAAATGTGAAAAATCTTATATTCGGTGGCTGGTGCCACTGGGTTCAGCTGTTTTGTTTGTCTCCTGAACATTCCTTTCCAGCTGTCCCATTCCAAGCAACAGTACAAATGGACTGCACATTTGGGAGCGATCCCCCTTCACTCCCACTGACACTGTTTCCAATCATTGTTATTGGATATGAAAAGGGGAAATGATTGCCTGCAGATGCTCCTGAGAAGAGAGACTCAGGATAAACACAGTGCACAGACATTATGATGAAAAGAGAGTAAACATGCATTCCTAGGGTTACTCTAAGAAGTTTCATTTTGCAGCCATAGCACTACAGTAAATTCTGGGTACCACCCCAGTGGAAGCTCCACAATGTGTTCTGCCTGAGATATACAGAACAACTTCCAAATCTCCCAGGGAGTGCATACCCCTGGAGGATGCAGCTTGCATTTCCATCCAAACCTGGTGTGATGGAGCAAGGCCAGACGGCTACAGTAATGTACTGAGGAACAGGTATGTTAGTCCCAGGCTAAACAAATCCCTAGTACCATGGTAACCAAATGGCAGTTGCTCCAGGTTAATCAAGGCACCTGGGGCCAATTAAGATCTTTCTAGAAGGCAGTGGAGATAGCTAATTGATTAGAACACCTGCAGCCAATCAAGGCAGGCTAATCAGGGCACCCGGGTTTAAAAAGGAGCTCACTCCAGTCAGGTGAGGAGGAGCTAGAGGAGAGGAAATACGTGTGAGGAGCTGGGAGCAAGAGGTGCAAGGAGCTGAGACTGAGAGGATGTGCTACTGGAGGATTGAGAAATTATCAGACAATCAAGCATTATCAGACAGAGGAAGGTCCTGTGGTGACGATAAAGACGGTGTTTGGAGGAGGCCATGGGAAGTAGCCCAGGGAGTTGTAGCTGTCATGCAGCTGTTACAGGAGGCACTATAGACAGCTGCAATCCACAGGGCCCTGGGCTGGAACCCGGATAGAGGATGGGCCCGGGTTCCCCCCAAACCTCGCGACTCCTGATCAGACACAGGAGGAGTTGACCCAGACTGTGGGTTCCACTAGAGGGGAAGATCACTGAGGTGAGCAAATCTGCCAATAAGTGCAGGACCCACCAAAGTACAGGAGGAACTTTGTCACACTGGCCAGAGTGAAGAAAAGGTGAAGCCACTTCCCCATTCCTTCCTTCTCCCTTTGCAGTGTGCTGGAGCTGGCCAGAGTCAGTCTTTGTGCACATGGGAGCCTGCACTTTTAACTAGCCATTCAGCACAGGTTCATGTGGGGAAAAGGAAGGTGATAGATACACTCCATCCCTCTATTTGCAAATATTTGATTAGGTTTAGTACCTCTTCAGGTAGTAACTGTCACAACATCCTAACAGAAACCAACATTTCAACAGAAATAATGGCCTAAGCTGAGCAAAATAGTCAGGATGCACTTTGGTACGAACCAGACTGAACTACAAAGGAAGGTGAAGTAACAGAATTAGGAAGGAAACAAGGAATGGGGATGAGTTTTGCTATTGCAGATCATTCTGACTTTACTGAATTAATAAAACAGGATCCTTGTGGCCATACTACCCAGGCTTATTTTATCACTCCGATAGAGGTAACACTTTTCTACTGCTATCTCACCTCTAATCCATTATGAAGGAAGGAGAGGGCTGGGAGAAAGAGGGATGTAAATGCTTGCTTCCATCTGGGTACCATTGCATTTCTTATGGCCATTATTATGTTCATACAAGACCAATGTGTTCTGAGAAATGTGAAACTACCACAGCAAACACAGTAAATGCTGATAGCTTGGTGAAAAAATAGGAAATTCACATTGCTCTTTGTGGTTAATTTCCCAGAAGCTACTGGGTTAATACGCAAGACAGTGCACTTGCTAAAAACTATTCATTTTTTCACCTTCTATGCTTCAGCATCACTAGACTATGAGCCCCATTTTGATTACTCCTTTTGACTCATGACTGCTGTAAGTAATACCTGTCTGCCAATGACCAAAGAGGTGCATTCCAGAAGGCAGGGATTCTTGGAGCACAGAGGCTCATTGGCCATACCCCATTTTCCACACATCTGTCCCCTAGGGTGAAAGCAGAAAGGGTGGACAGCATAGCAGCTGCAAGGGCAGCCGTGTTCCGCTAGGTGATTCCCTATCATGGGGCAAATTTCCACTGATGGATTAAGACAGATTTTAAGGCTGCTTTGCACCTCCAGAGCAGTATAACATTCTTAATGGTGCTAAGGTTCTGGCCCACTGAATCCATAGGGACTATTTGTATTAAGGGTTGTAGGATTGGCCTTTTATTTCACAATTTTATAATAAACAGCTTTTGAAATGCTCGTGAAAATTCATGTGTTTCCCCAACAGTTCCTTTTGATAAATAGTTTGATGACTTTTTAGTTATACATTAGGGTGAGTGTTTGAGGGAATTTGCACATATAGATAGATAGATAAATACCTGTTGCTGATTATGGAATGTATTGGGCCCTGGGTCTTTTCGTTTGTTAAATTAAATTCTAATTTTACTTATATTTGGCATTAGCAACTGTGAGTCACACAGCCATGGGTGCCTTATGAATACAAATGTATTGTTATTAATGTTGATAATAATATTTAATATCTCATCTGCACTGTTTGACTGTTGGGAACCATAAAACAAGAAGCTTAAATGTTAAAATGTGCTGGTTCTGAGCCAAATAATGTGCCAAAAAAAGGATGCTGTGCTACTCAGGAAGGAGCACATTTGTTTATATTGGTTCAGGCAGGCACAGTCTGAGAGACCAGAGATGGATGAATATCTGTGTAAATGTCATAGCCGGTATCCCACTGGACATGGTGTGCTGTGGCATCTGTCAGCCCAGATCTGTGTGGGTTTGAAAGCTCTATATTATCTCATTGTTTAATTTTATCTGTGGGTCTGTGTTTGTGGCACTTTACTGCACAAAGGCATTGGTGAGTTTGAAGAAGCTCATAACAAGATACAGAAAGTGGGCCCAATTCTCTACGACTGTACCTCCATTGATATCACTGGGGAGACACCAGGAGACAATCTGGCCCAATATTTTTCATCTCTAGTAAGGCACTTAGGCAATAATTCAGCAATGTATTTAAACACTTGTATCATGTGAGCACTTCCATTGCAGTCAATAGGACTACTTGTGCTTAAACACAGGTTTGTTGATCAGGACCATAGAGGGTTGAGAAACGCATTACCAGCATTATGGTGAGAAGAAAGAATGACTGGACATTATCCTGTTGTGCCTATGTGCTCTACTCCAAAGTGTTGTGCAGCATCTATAAAAGGCAGAGTGTTAGCGTGTGTCTTACTGACATCACTGGAACATCACTCAAAGAGGGTAGAGTTAAGCTTCCATGGCAGAGGTGATGCGTATCTTAACTCTATATTCTCTGGTTTTCAAAGATTTAAAATTAGTCTCTGTCCACATTTCGAAAGACAGGAGGCAGCATCAGACATCCTGAATTAATAAAGTTTGGGGGCAATTATTCCTTGGTTTCATAACATATCTCAACACCCATATGTATTTTGAGGCAAATACTTGTAAATTTTAATGCATATTTCCTGAAATCATTTTCAGAAATTTGAATAATAAATGTAATTATATTTACATGTCTCTATAGGAATGGGCTAAACAGAAGGCCTGGTTTTCCATTTGGGGCCTGATTCTCCACTGGGTTACACCATTTTTATGTGGTGTATAGCTCCATTGAAATCAATGGCTTTAAACCAAATGAAGAATTGTGCCCAGAAATGCCAAATACAGCATAAAATATGTCTGATAATACAAAAAAACCCTCAGCTTGCTAAAAATCCCATTGGAATCCCCCCACAAACTTCAGAAAACCTTTTCCCAAAGCATTTGGTTATTTAAAATGAACAAAACAAATGGATAAAAACTGTCTACCACCATCTGTGTACTGAAAAATTGGGTCACATTTTTACATATCTTAAAAAGCAGAAGAAGAAAAGCTAATATACGCACAACACTACCGGGAAATTGTTTGAAGAGTCCATATGTTCAAAACTCATAGGCTCCTATTTTCAACTGAGTGAATAATGGGAAAATGCACAGCAAAAATTCATTTGCCTTTGAGAATTTTTTTAATTTCTTTGTAGGTGTGCTTGCTTTCCACATACATTAACTACTCAATAGTGTAAATACTCACAAAATAAGAATTTTAAGGTTGAATATAATATTCACTGTCCCAGCTTATACTCTTTAAGGAAGCAGTTAGTTCCTTCTTTGTTCTTAGGGTGCTACAGATTCACATTGCTACTTTTGGATTTGCTTGCCTCTGACAGAAAATAAATTCATATTTCAGCACTGGCCCATTTCTATTATTAGAGCTGGCCCAATTTGCGCTCAATTTCTAAAGATACAAATAACTTCCTAAGGTTCCAAGCATCGGAGAATTAGGGTGTAGGGTATGATCCAATGCCAAGTGAAGTTGGTGAGAGTCTTTCCATGGATTTCAGTAGATCTTCGATCAGGCCTTAGTCAGAAACAATGGCACAATTCCTAAAGCAGAAAATTTGGATTTTTCCTGTTGTAAGTTGCTTCTGAGATTTCAAGTACTTGAAGAGACTGATCTGCCTTTTATGAATTTAAAGAGGAGAGAAAATTAACAAGGAAGAAAGAGAACCTGAAGAAGTAAATACTTTTCTTAGACCACCATGCCTTCGATCATCACATAGTGTTATGCACTATTATGGGAATCTCCAGAGGAACAAGCAATCAGAACAGAATAGTTTATATCAGAGCAGTTATGATACCCCTTAGAGTTCCCTATGTTTGGAAAATTCATAATAGGGAGACTTTATTTCAAAGAAATCATGCAGTTTATGTTGAAATATCAGTATCATGTTTACACCACAGCTGACCCACGTCAGCTGACTCGGGCTTGCAGAGCTCGAACTGAGGGGCTATAAAAGTGCATTGTAGATGTTCACGGTTGGACTGGAGCGTGGGCACTGGGACCCAAGCCTGAACATCTACACTGCAATATTATAGCCCCACAGTGCAAGCCCTGCAAGCTCAAGTCAACTGATACAGGCTAGCTGTGGATGAAGACATACCTAGTGCATCCACTGTGGAAGGGATAAATCAACACTCTTTCAGTCCATTCTGTTTCAAACAATGAGCTATGACTCACTTGGAATTACAGTTCTTTGTGGCTAAACAGGAATGGAACACACATTTTTATAGTGATTCATTAAGTTAATATGGGGCAGTAAACACAATGAAAAGAAAAAAAACTAGGTATATTTGAAAGGTATTTTATTTCATTGATTTGGGAGATTCTTTTTATTACCATGTGTCATAAACAGATAGTAGGAGTTAATAGAACAGAAGTACTTTATATCTCTTTTGACTGTAAAGGGTTAACAAGTTCAGTAAGCCTGGCTGTCACCTGACCAGAGGACCAATCAGGGGACAGGATACTTTCAAATCTTGAGGGAGGGAAGGGAAGTTTATGTGTGTGCTGTTATGAATTGTGGTTGTTCTCATCTGAGTTTCTGAGAGTGACAGGATGCAATCAGGTTCTCCAATTCTCCGATACAGGCTCTATAAGTTCAGAAAGTGAGTATAGGTAATAATGTGAGTAGACTATGTTTGTTTTTCTTTATTTGCAAATGTGCATTTGGCTGGAAGATTAATTGTTATTTGGCTGAGCAGTTTCAAATTTGTATTGTTGCTGAAAAGATTATTTTGTACTGTATATTGGGCTGGGAGGGTATCCCAGTCTATTAGTGAAAAACCCTGTACCAATGCCATCGATTTAAAGATACATGGTTTTTCCTCCTTATTAAAGCTTCTTGGTTAAGAACCTGATGTTTTTTATTCTGGGAGACCACCAGGGGATTGGTCGGATCCACCAGGGAATAGTGGGGAGAAAGGAGAAAAATGGGAGAGAGAGGTTATTTTTTTCTCTGTGTTAGGATTACTTTCTCTCTCAGGGAGAGTCTGGGAGGAGGAGAGGAAGAGGAGGGAGGGAAGGTGAATTTTCTCTCGGCTGTTTTGTGATTCAGGATTTGAATCACAGTATCTTTCCAGGGTAACCCAGGGAGGGGAAGCCTGGGAGAGGCAACGGTGGGGGAAAGGGTTTACTTTCCTTGTGTTAAGATCCAGAGGATCTGGTCTTGGGGTTCCCCGGGCAAGGTTTTGGGGGGACCAGAGTGTACCAGGCACTGGAATTCCTGGTTGGTGGCAGCGTTACAAGTACTAAGCTGGTAATTGAGCTTAGAGGAATTCATGCTGGTACCCCATCTTTTGGATGCTAAGGTTCAGAGTGGGGAATTATATCATGACACCATGTGACAGAAACTACCAAACATAAGGAGCCAACACAGTTCTCAGAGTGAACTGGATTTGTTTCTAGCTCATGCACCATCAGCAGAATTCTTAACTAGTTCTACATACAGAACTTTTTCTTTGGTGGTAATCTGAGAGCCAGAAAGAACATCTTGACTTTCAGATTCCATGCTAAGTTTGCAGAGGCAGACAGTCAGAAAAAAACATCTTTTATTTAAGAATTGAACTCAGGAAGGTTGCAAAGGCAATATTTCACTTCAGAATTTGACTCTAGTCTCAGAGTGGCAGCCGTTTTAGTTTGTATCAGCAAAAACAACAAGCAGTACTTGTGGCACCTTAGAGACTAACAAATTTATTTGGGCATAAGCTTTTGTGGACTGACTGTAGTGTAATGCTCTAGTCACTAGTCACACTGCCTCCCAAGAACACCTCAGAGGCATCCTCTAACTTAACCTTTAATACAATAAAGTAAGCACCTTTGAAGCAAATTAAACAACTTTTTATTCATTCGAGAGTTCTCAAGGAGATGGTGGCATGAAAGTCAGATCTGAGGTACCATTATAACTCTAACATTACCAAAAGCTGTTTCCGAAAGGGAGGGAAAATTCAAAAAAGGTAGACAAAACAAATAGTCTTGTATTGATTTGCCTTCTTTTTATTTTTAATGTTTTTCGTCACACACTTGACAGTGAGTACAGCTTTGGATCAGATGTATTAGTTTACAGTGATGCAGATAAATATAATAGAATGATATTTTCCTGAGGTTGGATATTAGTTCCCTAAATTACATTTTATCATCAGTCTCCCAAATTATCTATTTGTCTAAAATAAACCTAACTACAAGCCACACTGAAGCCTGTTCTGTAGCCCTGAGTCTGCAGTAGTGACTGCAACTCTAATGCACCTACTACCAGTGCGGTAGGATAGGAAGATCCATGGCACAGAAGAGGGATCCACCATAGTTAGGCTGGGAAGAGTTAGATTTTATCAGCAAATACTGGAAAAAAATTATTTCTCTTTTCACACACAAACCAACAAAAAAAATTTCCATCCATAGTGATCAAAATTTACCGAGAGATAAAGTAAGAAAAATACTGCTTAAAAACTTTAGTGTTTGATTTAAAAATACTTACCAATACTTTGTATATTTTGACATGTGATATTGACAATTTGTATTTTAACGGATATAAAGCCTTAACTATTGAATCTCAACATCTATTGTCATTAAGTAATTATTGTCCTACTCCACCCACACAATTTCCCAAAAGGTGAAAATTTAAATGAGAGAAATAAACAAAATGCTTAAAAATAAATGTCCATATTATCCATAGAAATTATAAAGAAATAAAAATTGAATTCTGCCATGCTTAACCGTAGTCCAGAGAACATGTCTGAAGCCACTCCCCTCCAAATTGTGCACAGCAAAATGGCATCAGCCCTGCTACAAGGAAGCCTTCTGAACATGATTTGCCTATTTAAGCAGAAATAAAAATACTCTTTGCACTTTGGGCCTGAACCAAAGCCCACTGAAGTCAATGGGAGTCTTTTCCTTGGCTTTCGTGGGCTTTGAATCTCTTCCTTCCACCTTAAGAATCTCGTTATCGTTATGACACTCCTGAACTGGTATTAACAAGCTGCACCTTTAAAAGAGTAACCCTAAGGAGAATTACTAGATAAATAAAATAAAATGGAAACACGAGTGAATAAAGAAGCACTAATTCTCAGAAAACATGATCAGTGTTCAAATTTAGTCAATCAGGTTAGTGAAAGCAGCTTGGAAGCAACTGGCTGCATTAATTGACCAAAAAAACCCTGACATGAACATTTGAAAGCAATGACAGAATAACATCCTGGGGTTTTGCTGATGAACCAACACTTTTGCTACTTTGTCACAGCTGGATGAGCTTGACATTCTCTTTATTCAACATATCAGTCAGAAGCTTTCCTCGTGGGGGTTCTGTTTGGTGTAGGCTTATTTTGTTAGAAAGGAAATGAGGTTAAATGTGGCTTTTTTAAGAAGGAACAGTTTAGCATACCCTGTGCTTTCATAGTTTCCCAACTGAAGAGATAGCACTTGAGAGACAGATTCCCACAGGACTTTAAGATTCACTTTAAAAAATCCACTGAAGGAATAAACACCTTCAGAGCTCATTCATCTGTGTAGGAGACAGTGGAACTGTGCATCATGAACCATCAAAAAATCCATTCTCTGTGTGCAGCTGTGCAATCAAAAGTAATCTCTTCCAAATTCCACAACTGCATCTCTAAGCCCAGATAAAACAATGTAAAAATGGTCAGTGATTATTTGATAAATAATACAAGACTCTCCTTTATTGTATCTGAAAAGACAGAAAAAAAAAAACCCTTTTCCCATGAGATGCAGATGGCACAGTATTTAATTCTTTTGAGCTTTGTGGCAATCTATTTAATCATTACTGATTCTTTTTCTCTCTGCGTGTGGAATGTTATTTTCACAGGAAATAAATGGAAATAAGTCTTCCTAAAACTATTAACAGAGACAAAATGAACTGTGATCTGCTCTAGCTCCCTGTTGGTTTCTGGTTTGAATGCATGGTGTTTGCTTTGACCTATAAATGGCCTAGGATTGCCCACCTGAGAGAGATCAACTCTCACCCCATGTCATAATGCTTTAAGATTAGTTGCGCTCATCAAGCAGGAGCTCACTTAATACAAAGGAACAGGAACTGCAGTCAGAGGATTCTCCATGAGGGATTCATTCCACATTTTGATCCGAACTTGATCAAACATGCTGGATTTCAGGTTGTATTGTAGCTTTTTTTATTTTTATTTAAAGTTAATTTTAGTGGTGTAATATTACACCATCCAGGTTTTGGCTTTGGCAGCCATACTCTCAAGTTCAACAGGGTTTCCCCCGCTCGTTTGAGAGCTAGAGCTCATAGGAACACATGAAACCACAGTCAAGTAACACATACAATCACAAGAACATGGTCTACTAACTTCATTTTTCCTCTATGTAGGGAGGGATTTGGTTGAGAAGAGATCAAGACCATTGCTGGTGTCTGTTCTTACTGGTGGTTTGAAATAATTGTTTAATACACCTCAAAATTATGATAGGTGACTTTTTGGTTAATTTTATACATTTGAAAGTAATGAAAAATGGTGGTTTTGGAGTCTTTTCTGCCCTAGATATAATATATATTGTATAATATATTACCATGTATCTTGTGGTTTCTTGGTAATTTAAGCAAGACAGGCTCTTAAATTAGCTATTAAATTACCATTCAGAGATCTGATTATCTTGTAATTTCCTTACAAAGTCCTCCATTGGGGATAAATCTAGTTTAAATTGTCTCCCTTTCTTATGATTTTATCATATTTAACTGTAAGAAGATACAAAATTCCTGTCTTTCTAACTTATATTTCAATTGTAACTATGTGAAAGATTTTAGTTCAGTTTTGTCAAATTCATGTCTTATATTTTTATTCTATTTTGTCTAATACTTCCTGTGATGTTAAGAATAACATCTATTATTCTACCCTTATACTATTCCTTCACTGTGATATCCAAGTGTGATATCTGGGATATTATAAATGGTGGTCAGTTTTAAAATACCCCTTGAAAGTGCTAGTTGTATTATCATATCTCCCCTTATTTTTCAACAAAATAGAAATTCATGGATTATTTCCTATGTCTTTCTTTTCTGATTTAGTTCACTGACAGATGGTTGCTCATTTAGATTCTGGTTTAGCAAAGCCCTTGAACACATGATTGAGTTTAAGCACATGGTTAAGTCCATCCCAATTCAGAGAAGTACTTAACCATGTAGTTAATTTTAAGTAAATGCTTAAGTCTTATTGACATCAGTGGCTACATAGCGGGCAGACCAAAAGACGGGTCTCAAGGGAAGCTCACATGATCTCTGTCCTGCTCCAGTTCTATGTAGCATAGGTTGAAAAGATAATACACAGCCTGGTATTGTATTATCTTTCCTGCTGGTCCTATGCTCGGGGCCTGGGAGCATATGTGGCCAGAAAGAACCCTTCATAGTGCAGTTTCAGTGGAGTTAGGGTAATGATCAATAAGGACTTGAGCCAGTGCAGTCACAGAACTTCTGCACTGATAGTTCCAGCTTCTTGTGCATCCCTAGGAACCTGCCAAGTTTAGAGGGTTTTTTTCAAGGCTGGGCCAAACATTTTACCCTACCCCACTAATGGAATGGTATGGGGGAAACAATGATTAAAAAAATCCCACAGTATTTTTCTCCCTAAAAGCCTCCAATATACATGACCTCCATGACCATAATATAAAGGAAGAACTTGGAAGTTGAAAAGAAGATAGCGGGAAAACAGGAAGAATTTGCACCAAGACCATTTTTTCTCATTCTTCTACCTTCGAACTCCAAGTGATCAGGCCAAAAGAACTATCAGAATTAAACTCTACTTCTGGATAAAGCTAGTGAAAAATATCCTATCAACACTGTTTTTCATGGAAAACTGGGATTTTGATTAAATAAAATATGTTACATAAACTGTCTACGTTCCATGGAAAAGTTCAACTTTTCATCAAAAAACAGTAAACCAAACATTTTTTGTCTGAAAATGTTTTGGTTGTTTAACAAAAAAATCAAATTACCCTTGAGGAATTTTTTTTTCTTCCCAGCTCTACTTTTGCACATAATGAAGATGTGCACAATTAATATCTGCTACAGACCTCCTAATCACACTAAGGAACAGGATGACAGACTCCTTACACACTTATCTATACTGTGAAGGAGAATAAGTTGTGTTATCAGGGTTGACTTCAATTTGAGTGACATGATGGAGGTCTCGTGCTGCCAGTACTAAAACATCCTTGGAATTCTAAATATTATAATGTAAATATTGCAGATGACAATTTCATAACTTGGAGTGTTGGAACGAATACTATTCTATACTAGATCTCATCTTGACATATAAAGAACTAAAAAAATAATGGTAGTTTAGGTACAAGTGATCATGCATTGATCACAATTATAATATGCAAACAGAATTAAGTACAAACCAGTTTATGTATATGTATGTATATGTATGTATGTGTATATACACATACATATATACACACATACATATATATATATATATACACACACACACACAAACATACACACACATATATATATATATATATATATACACACACACACTTTAAAAGGGCCAGTGTCACAAACCTGAAAAGAATTATAAGCTAAATCAGCTGGCAGAAATAATTTCATTAGAAAACTATGAATGATAATTGGGAATTGTTTAAGGACACTTCATTAAATGCCCAAAAAGTCACGATCAAGAAAAAAGACTGTATTGGTTAAAAAGTGATGAGGTTTGGAGGAGAAGGGAAGACAGCTATTATATATAGCTTTCCTTTGCGTTATATATAACAAATGAAAGAAAAGGGAAGTTGATAGTAATGAATATAAAGCAGATGCTAGGACTTGTAGAAAGTTGATAATGGAAGCAAAGGAACACAAGGAGAAATCTATGGCCAGCAGATTTATAGACAATAACAAGACAGCAAAAAAGAATCCTGACAATGGTATTGGTCAATTACTAGATGGAAACGGTGGCATTATTAACAATAATGTAGAAAATATTCTAGGAATTATTGGGGGAAGTTCTATGGCCTATGCAGGAGGTGAGAGTAGATAATCACAATGGTCCCTTCCGGCCTTGAAATCTATTAATCTATAAAATTATCCCTCACTAGTAAAGTCTTACCTCAAACTGCAAGCAACAGTTGACAAATTATATTAGGTTTACAATAGGGAGTATACTGTAAAACAATATAGATTCCTTTACTTCTCATCCTAAAGTGTATAAAAGAAACCCTCTCACAGCCAAGGTGCAATTTATCAATTAGAAAACTGAAATCTTAAATTACCATTTTGATCAATGTACTAAGCAGATGCAAAGTCTGGTCAACCCATTAAATAAGAAAGTTAATAAGAAAAGAAAATCGTCTCACAGTTCATGAAATAGTACAGCAAAGTATAATTTTTCAAGTCCCAGTAATTATGTTGGCTATCACATCATTACTGATATAATGTGAAGCTAATAAGCCAAGTAATTAGAGTGCACTGGGTCAGAGTTTTCACCTGAATATCTGAAGGGTAAAAGAAAATGAGGCATTATAATATTTAGTATATGCCTAAATAGCACAAACACAATATAACTGAAAGGTTATTTTTTAGAGAGAATCTGCTATGTCCTGCTCATTGAATTGTTTGTACTGACTTACATGATGGGCCTAATGGAGGTCATTACAGGGATTTAATTATGTTACAAATGCGTCAAAGATGTATGGCTATCTGACTATCTAGTACAGAAGCATCCTGCTAAATCTGCTGAAGTAAGGTTCTTACATTTTGGATTACTGTTCTCACTGAGATTCACTGATAAGGACACGTAATTAATTGACTACAGTACTAGTAAAACATGGTTGGATCTAAAGTCCTCATCCATCTACACTCAACAAAGAACAGGGACATTGTCAAAAGATGGGGTGGAGGGGGAAGGACTTCCCTCCTCCTATTTTAGTTCAAAAGGATACAAGCTGTACTTCCAATATTTCAAGTTTATAGCTCCCAGCTTCTCAAGCAATTTCAAAGGAAAGTTAAACACAGATTACAAAGTCCAGATATCTCACCAGAAGATGGCTGGAGGCAGGCCTTTTGAGAGAAAATTGGGGCCCTATTACCTCACTGTTGCTGGGACCTCACCCATGTCCATTTCACTTTATTTACACAGGTGTTTTTGGAGCCCCCCACTCCCCAACTCAGGGCCTTGGAACAATTGTCAGTCCTGGCTGGAGGCTCTTTCCAACATCAAGATTATTCCCAGGGGCAGAAACTTGCAGTATTTCCTGTCTTCTGGACAACAATACATCCTGTGGGTGAAATCTAGCTTCCAAAAATGCCCAGATGCAGCTCATCAGCAAGTGACTAGCCTGGAATGGCAACACAATAATAAAAAAATAATGTAAAGAATATGCCACTAAACCAAGTTATCAAAAGAGGGAGTTTGGCTCAAGGCTCATCTTCATAGCAATAACTCCATGCAAGATGCCATCAGCACAACGCCCTGGCCTACCATTTCTTTTAGAAAGCAACTGGAGTTATTTTCAAGATTTTTTTTGCAGTTTCTCAGGGGCATATTCATGACTTTTGATCATAGCTATAGTTTAACAGTGATGCACCTAGTTTGCAGATCATGTGATATGTGTGCCTAGAAGGGGAGGGATAGCTCAGTGGTTTGGGCATTAACCTGTTAAACCCAGGGTTGTGAGTTCAATTGTTGAGGGGGCTACTTAGGGATCTGGAGCGAAATCAGTACTTGGTCCTGCTAGTGAAGGCCAGGGACTGGACTCAATGACCTTTCAAGGTCCCTTCCAGTTCTAGGAGATAGGATATCTCCATTTATTTTTTATTATTATTATTTTATTTGAAAGTGAGGCTTATCCTTAGCTAAACTCTACTTTGCATTGAACTCTTTCTTGTTGGCCCTCATTTGTCAGTATCAAAGGAGAATGAGATCAGAGACTCAGTCTGCAGTGAAAGTATGAGAAAATAGAACAAGTGAAACAACAAGTAAGCAAGACAAATGATTTGCATTCTTATGGCAGAGCCTTGCAAAAAGACTTCCCCCTCCCCACCCCCAAAGATTTTGAATTCAGGGCACACCTTTGAGGTTTCAAAATCTTTCTCTGCTTCAGATCGAACATTGAAAGTGACAAGAATAAAATACACTCATAAACATTGATTTATGGAATATGCATTCCTATGGTTCATTGAACAATTGTTCTTTGTTACTTAGTTGAAAAGTTAATTGTTATATAAACCAGTTCTTAAAGCTTACCACGCTAATTAAATGAAAGGAAAAAATAACTATGTACAAGCATGCAGCCTACAATGCATGTAATCAATAATTACTATGTGCTGGATGCTTGTGTGGAAGGGACTCTCTGTACATGGATCTCCCTCTCCCCAGGCAGAAAAGTATGGGGCTGAACACCTCCCTGGTACCATCCCTGGTCTTCCTCCTAGATCTTACAGAGGACTATGTGGAAGAGTGGAAGTGGGGGTGGGAATATCATTTGCCCATCGTCCTTCTGCCAGCAGGTGATAATCCAACTGAACAGGGACATGATTCTTGTGTGGGAGCAGCAGGCAGGCAACTCTCTAAGAGTGTAGCTCCATCAGTCACTCTGCCAGAGAATCAGAGTGGACAAGAGACCCCAGAGACAGTAGATGGGATAGGGCCTCTACCCAGGATCTGTGCAGTTGGGGTTCTGAACACTCTGCTTCTTGCCTAGAAGGCAAACAACAGAATTTGAAGGAAACCTTCTGAGATGGACCCTTGAAGAGCTTCCATTCAATAGGGAGTTGGGGATGGGCAGGTTTCCCTGTGGGATGAAGCAAGCTTGATTAGAATCCACTATATATCAGGGACACTAGAAATCTCCAAATAACAATTATTGTATAACTGCATTAATTATTTATTGTCTAGCACGCAGAGGCAAGGACTAGGTCTCCCTATTGTATGTACTTAGATCTTAGTCTAGGAAATGAAAAGTCATGCTAATTATGTTAGGATTTGTAAGTTGTTATTTTTTAAATAAACAAAAATAAAGTATCTATTTCCATCTATCTGCCCTTCAAGCCATTGCTGACTAGCTAGATTGGATTTTTATGGATTATTTATCTAGGTACGTTATTTACTACAGGATTGCCAACCACAGTTCCATTGTGCTAGGCATTGTACAAGCATGTAGTGTGAAACAATTCCTCAGTGAGTTTACAGTCCAAATAACACAGTGGGAGGGAGTAATATTTCCTTCATGTAATAAAGAGGAAATGGAGGAATTGAGAGATTAAATGACTTGGCCAACATAGGGAGTCTGTGGAAAAGCTGAGAATTGACTCAAGATTTCCCTACGTCCCAGGCCAGTGTTTACCCACAACATCATTTTTCCTTTCAGGACGAATGAGATGGAAGACAAGGTATTGGCTTTAGACCAGTCATATGTTGTTGTATTCCCCAGTACATAACCTTTCCCCCCCCCCCAAAATCAAGCTCTTCAGCTTCTGGAGGTGTCATCCAAATATGAGCAGTTTTACACTCATCCATTTCACCAGTGCTCTGACATCCCGAAGAAGGAAAAAAAACCAAAAAACTGACAAATTCCAAAGGTGCTTCAGAAATCTCCCTCTCGTGGCTCCAGTTACAAATATCAAACTTTCTCAACTGCGTATTCTCACAGCTAACATTGTTTGTTTGTTTGTTTAAATCTTTTGTAGCTGTGCATTTAGAACACGCTTCCTTTCCCCATTCAGCCTCCTGTGCTTCAAAACTGCTCATTTGCTTTTCTCCTGGCAGAACTAATTGCTTGTTTAAGAAACTATGTTAAAATCCCATCATTTGAGTTTACATGAAAGAAATTGAGGCTTGGCCACAGATGAGACCATGTCCAACTTGGTGCACTTGTGAGTAGTTCCATTGGCATCAGTGGGAATATTCACGAGTATGATGAGTGCAATTTAGCCACCCTGACCTTGCTATTTATTATTTCCAAGTACCCATGACACAAGGTAGTGGAAGCCTGAAAATGAAATTTCTGAGGCATCTGCATAATGTAAGAAAGCAATGAATTATTCTAACTATAGTATTCTCTTTAGCAAGGAATCTCCTAAAAAATTTCTGATTTGGGCAAAATCAGCCCCTTAGGTTCATGGAATCACAGAAATGTAGAGCTGGAAGGGTCCTTGAGAAGTCAAGTCCAGCCCCCTGCACTGAGAACATAAGAATGGCCATAATGGGTCAGATCAAAGGTCCATCTAGCCCAATATACAGTCTTCTGATAGTGGCCAATGCCAGGTACTTCAGAAGGAATGAACAGAATAAGTAATCCTCAAGTGATCCATTCCCTAATGCCCTTTCCCAGCTTCTGGCACTGAAGAAGGACCAAGTAAACATAACTTTCAGAGTAGCAGCTGTATTAGTCTGTATCCGCAAAAAGAACAGGAGTACTTGTAGGCCATTTCTGACAAGTGTTTGTCCAACCTGTTGTTAAAAACCTCTAGTGATGGGGATTCCACAACCCCCCTTGGAAGCCTATTCCTGGTTGAACCCTGTGTACAGAGAGAGACCAGAAATTCTTTGAGGTTAACCTCACATATTTTCTATGTAATCAATGGGCAGGAGGGATGTTTGGGGACAAAGGCTTGATCCAACTTGCAGTAAAGTCCATGTTATTCTTTCCTTTGACTTCAATGGGAGCTGGATCAGGCCTATCAAAAGTATGAGAACATAGCCTTCTAAATCCCCACTTTCTGGGTGCGTGCAGGGAAAGGAAGCTGTTTTCATGGTTGACTCCTTTGATCTATCCTGCTGGACTCGTGTTTCTGAGTTTCTCAAGGAGCTATGTTGGCATTGGTTGAATCTCTCTGTAGCTTCAGGGACACAACAGAAGGTAACTCCCATTCTAATCTTCACAAGGAGATCCATGGGCTTAGCTGTGGACAATGTCTCAAGAGCAGCTAATCTTCTACTCCACTGTTTTACAGCTCTGCCCACAAAATCCCATGCAACACCTACTCTACAGAGAAGGAGATTTCATGAGGGCTCAGGGAAGGAGGTAATAGGCTCTTCAATCTAGCATATGAAGGTATACCAAGATCCAATGGCTGGAAGTTGAAGCTAGACTGGAAATAAGATGCAGATTTTTAATACTAAGAGTAATTAACCATTGAAACAGCTTACCAAGAGTTGTCATGGATTCTCCGTCACTGGCAAATCGAGATTGCACGTTTTTCTAAAACATATGCTCTAGTTCAAACAGGAATTAATTTAGGGAAGTCCTGTGGCCTGTGCTATACAAAAGGTGAGACTAGATGATTACCATAGTCCCTTCTGGCCATATAATCTTTGAATCTATGATCTGCAAGTGCTGCTATGTCCCCCACTTCAGGATCAGCACAAGAGCCCCCTTCCACTTGCACAAGTATGGGGAATTAACTTGAACTCTAATGAAAAACAATTGTTTTTTTCCTTTCTACTTATTATTTGTATCCTATTAAATAAAACAATAATCAATAAAGTAAAAATAAATGAGCACAGAGCTAACTTGTCATCACTGTGGTACATTCTGTCAAATTATAGTACATCAATCATGACTTCATTGATGCAACTAAGCATAATATCTACTCTATCCATATTAATTAATGGTATGTCAGTTCAAGAGATTCAAAAATATACTTTTATTCCCTTAGAAATGATATGGAAAACATCAGAGAATTTCCATATAAAATTCCATTTAATATTTATATTTCACTAAAAATGTGCTTTTACTTCGGTAGAGTATCTACCATTTAACTTTCATTATTATCTCACAGCTCTTAAAATGTGCACAAAGGGAAGTGAATAATTCATCACAAATCATTTATTCAGCTAATTTCTGCTCTTTTTTCCCTAGTTTCATAGATTGTCCATGACCAGATCATGAAATTCTCAAATGCATTTGTTACTCAGATTGATTTGTGATTATCATCAATGAACAGTTTTTGGACTGCAGTGAGGCTGTTGCACACATTGTCAATTATTACAGAAGATAATACAGAATAAAGTGATTCAGTGAGCTTCAGAGACTAGTATAGGAGGCTCCTGAGCGGTGGCGATCAGCAGTCTTTGTTTTCTCATTGCCTCTGCCAAAGGACTTTCCAGTAATATACTCAGATAACTGCTTTCTAATTTTTTTTAAACTTTGTGTGATACTTCAAACTGATAAGGGACTGAAAGTCACTCAGATTTCATCTCTCCATCCTCCCCAGTCTCCCTTGCCTCATGTGTCTCAACAAGAGGGAAAGTAAAGCAAATTAAGACTCAGAGATACTGGAGCAGCTCTAAACCTGGTTGTCTTCTAGCCCACAACAAAGTGTATTTTCAAAGAGTTCCAAAACTGTGTGACATGAGCGGGTCTGAATGTCATTGTGAGATGGGCATTGTCAATGTTGACTTCATCATACGTTCAAAGCAGAAAGTAATTGTTCATGTTTAATATCAGGATTTTTATATGGCTTTAAAGATATTGAAGTAGGTATCCACTTATATCTAAAAATAAATCTTTCTATGTACGATAAGCAGTCAAGAAAAGACAAAGAAGGCACTTAATATCCTTACTATGACTATGCAAGAAACTTTCATTTCCTTTTTGAATCTCTGGTTTTAAAAAGAGCTCACTCCTGTTTAATTCTTTTTAGAAACATATTCACTGTCTAGATTATGCAGAAGGGCAAATGCTGCAGAGGTTTGACGTACTGTCTGTGTTGGAGCAATATATGGTAATTAATGTCCCAAGATAGAAGAGAAAAAGAACAAAAAGGAGTTGTGTGTCTGTCATGCATTCTTAATTAACACAAAACAGATTAAAAACAAATATTGTATATTGCAAACCTTAGCACTGAATTTTGCAGTCCTGGAATTCTTGAAGCTAGTTAGGTCAACAGGTTTAATTTCTGACTAAAAACGGTAATGGATGAAGCTCTAATGTTCAGAGGCTCAGTGAAGTTCAGGTGAGCACCAATATGTTTCAATGCTTCACCCAGCTTATCCAAATCATCTTAGTTTGCAGAAATATGCTCAAAATCTTTCTCGAGGCAGTAAAGCACTCCTGTTTCCAGATCCAAAGAAAATCCAGAAGTACAGTATTGCACCCACCTGAAGACCAATTTAAAGAGTCACCAAAACTATTTCAAACTTTCTACAAGGTTTCATTCCATTTTTTTAGTCAGAATTTGTATATTGTAGGAACCAGATTCTATCCCCAGTTAAAATTCCCTCCACAACATAGAAATCACCATGTACCTCTGTTTTAAAGCATGCATCAACTGATGGCAAGCATAACAGTTCTGGCTCAATCTAGTTCTCATAGTATTTCAGAAAATGGTGACATCAGACCTTTATTCTTTAAGGTCTCGATCCAAAGCCTACTAGAGTCAATGGAAAAACTCTTACTAATGCAGCTAATTATTTTTTACTTTTTTATTGAGGTAGTACATAGAAGCCCCGACTGAGACCACTGCCTCATTGTGCTAGGCTTACGCATATTCAGGCCATAAACCCCTGAAGGTTGATCAGTACCCAGTTCCAAAACCTCAAGACTTACTTTCAAAATTGGCAGATGAGGTGAAGTGAAGTTTACAAAACTTGACCCGTCTCAAGCACATCAGCAGCTGGGTTCCAGAGCCAAGCTAATAAATAGTCCTTACGGTGAACACAGGCAAAGGGCCTGTTCAGGTATAAAAGGCTGACATATGGTGTAGTGAGTGCACTTGCAGCCTTGCAGAAAATGATGGATCAAGTGCTCTAGTAGTTCCATGGTGTCATCTGTTATTTGGATGATATATTGATATCTGGGAGAGATATAGACCAATATATAAAAACAACAAGGAGTCCGGTGGGTAAAAAAACCCACTTCTTCAGATTCATGGAGATGACTTGGGTGGGTTTTTTACCCACGAAAACTTATGCTCAAATGAATCTGTTAATCTTTAAGGTGCCACCAGACTCCTCATTGTTTTTGTGGATACAGACTAAGACGGCTACCCCTCTCATACTTGTGAAAAGCAACAGAGTCCTGTGGCACCTTAAAGACTAACAGATGTATTGGAGCATAAGCTTTCGCTGGTGAATACCCACTTCGTCAGATGCATGTAATGGAAATTTCCAGAGGCAGGTATAAATATGCAGGCAAGAATCAGTCTGGAGATAATGAGGTTAGTTCAATCAAGGAGGATGAGGCCCTCTTCTAGCAGTTGAGGTGTGAA